>NC_064842.1:53139242-53442272 GCF_024166365.1 Elephas maximus indicus | reverse complement strand
TTCATTTGCTGATGTGGCACTACTCAAAATGAGAAGAAACAGCTGCAAACATCTATTGATTATTGGAACCTGGAATGTATGAAGTATGAATCTAGTAAAATTGGAAATCATCAAAAATGAAATGGAACGCATAAACATGGATACCCTAGGCATTAGTGAGTAGTCTACTATGCTGGGAATGACAACTCGAAGAGGAATGGTGTTGCATTCATCGTCAAAAAGAACATTTCAAGATCTATCCTGAAGTACAAAGCTGTCAGTGATAGGACAATATCCATACTCCTACAAGGAAGACCAGTTAATAAGACTATTATTCAAATTTGTGCACCAACCATTAGGAACAGAGATGAAGAAATAGAAGATTTTTATCAGCTGCTGCAGTCTGAAATTGATCGAACATGCAATCAAGATGCATTGATAATTACTGGCGATTGGAATGTGAAAGTTGGAAACAAAGAAGAAGGATCAATAGTTGGAAAATATGGCCTTGGTGATAGAAACAATGCCGGAGATCGAATGATAGAATTTTGCAAGACCAACGACTTCTTCGTTACAAATACCTTCTTTCACCAATGTAAACGGCAACTATACACATGGACCTCACGAGGTGGAACACACGGAAATCAAATTGACTACATCCATGGAAACAGATGATGGAAAAGCTCAACATCATCAGTCAGAAAAAGGCCGGGGGCCGACTGTGGAACAATCAATTGCTCATATGCAAGTTCAAGCTGAAACTGAAGAATATCAGAGTAAGTCCACGAGAGCCAAAATATGACCTTGAGTATATCCCACCTGAATCTAGAGACCATCTCAAGAATAGATTTGACGCATTGAACACTAGTGGCCGCAGACCAGATGAGTTGTGGAATGACATCAAGGACAACATCCATGAAGAAAGCAAGAGGTCACTGAAAAGAAAGGAAAGAAAGAAAAGCCCAAGATGGATGTCAGAGGAGACTCTGAAACTTGCCCTTGAGCATAGAGCAGCTAAAGCCAAAGGAAGAATTGATGAAGTAAAAGAACTGAACGGAAGATTTCAAAGGGCCTCTTGAGAAGACAAAGTAAAGTATTATAATGACATGTGCAAAGAGCTGGAGATGGAAAACCAAAAGGGAAGAACACGCGCGGTGTTTCTCAAGTTGAAAGAACTGAAGAATAAATTCAAACCTCAAGTTGCAATAGTGAAGGATTCCATGGGGAAAATATTAAACGATGCAGGGAACATCAAAAGAAGATGGAAGGAATACACAGAGTCATTATACCAAAAAGAATTTGTCGATGTTCACCCATTTCAAGAGGTGGCATAGGATCAGGAACCAATGGTACTGAAAGAAGAAATCCAAGCTGCTCTGAAGACGTTGGCGAAAAACAAGGCTCCAGGAATTGATGGAATACCAATTGAGATGTTTCAACAAACAGATGCAGTGCTGGAGGTGCTCACTCATCTATGCCAAGAAATATGGAAGACAGCTTCCTGGCCAACTGACTGGAAAAGATGTCCATATTTATGCCCATTCCCAAGAAAGATGACCCAACCAAATGTGGAAATTATAGAACAATATCATTAATATCACATGCAAGCAAAATTTTGCTGAAGATCATTCAAAAACGGCTGCAGCAGTATATCGACAGGGAACTGCCAGAAATTCAGGCTGGTTTCAGAAGAAGACATGGAACCAGGGATACCATTGCTGATGTCACATGGATCCTGGCTGAAAGCAGAGAATACCAGAGGGATGTTTACCTGTGTTTTATTGATTATGCAAAGGCATTCAACTGTGTGGATCATAACAAACTATGGATAATGCTGCGAAGAATGGGAATTCCAGAACCCTTAATTGTGCTCATGAGGAACCTTTACATAGATCAAGAGGCAGTAGTTTGGACAGAACAAGGGGATACTGATGGATTTAAAGTCAGGAAAGGTGTGCATGAGGGTTGTATTCTTTCACCATACCTATTTAATCTGTATGCTGAACAAATAATACAAGAAGCTGGATTATATGAAGAACAGGGCATCAGGATTGGAGGAAGACTCATTAACAACCTGCGTTATACAGATGTCACAACCTTGCTTGCTGAAAGTGAAGAGGACTTGAAGCACTTACTAATGAAGATCAAAGACCACAGCCTTCAGTATGGATTACACCTCAACATAAAGAAAACAAAAATCCTCACAACTAGACCAATGAGCAAAATCATGATAAACAGAGAAAAGATTGAAGTTGTCAAGGATTTTATTTTACTTGGATCCACAATCAACAGCCATGGAAGCAGCAGTCAAGAAACCAAAAGACACACTGCACTGCATTGGGCAAATCTGCTGCAAAGGACCTCTTCAAAGTATTGAAGAGCAAAGATGTCACCCTGAAGACTAAGGTGCGCCTGACCCAAGCCATGGTCTTTTCAATCACGTCATATGCATGTGAAAGCTGGACAATGAATAAGGAAGACTGAAGAAGAGTTGATGCCTTTGAATTGTGGTGTTGGCAAAGAATATTGAATATATACCATGGACTGCCAAAAGAATGAACAAATCTGTCTTGGAAGAAATGTGGCCAGAATGCTCCTTAGAGGCAAGGATGGTGAAACTGAGTCTTACATATTTTGGACATGTTGTCAGGAGGGATCAGTCCCTGGAGAAGGACATCATGCTTGGCAGAGTACAGGGTCAGCGGAAAAGAGGAAGACCCTCAAAGAGGTGGATTGACACAGTGGCTGCAACAATGAGCTCAAGCATAACAACTATTGTAAGGATGGCACAGAACCGGGAAGTGTTTCGTTCTGTTGTGCATAGGGTCGCTATGAGTCGGAACCAACTTGATGGCACCTAACAACAACAATAATTTAAACTCATTAGTCTTTGTTACATCCTTTGGGGAATTACTGAGAAAATATTTTCCTTCTTCCATGCAATATCTCTCAAAATAATTTAAGTCAACAAACATGCTTTCTTGTGTGTGTGTGTGTCTGCGTGTGTGTATGTTTTACAAGGTTAAAGACCACTGACAGCTTTCACTTTTATAAAGTGTGCCATGACCCTACACTCTGTCTTGAACTGACTTCTCTGGGTAAACATATCTGCCTACAGTTCCTGAAATGTGAAGCAGTTTCACACCCATGTTTATTTAAACGCAGTGTCTGAAGCAAGGGTAGCATTTTTGCAAAAACCTCATTGCCTTTTTAATATAAATCTCTACTAATTCCATTTTAAGATCTTGGTGTTCCTTTTCTTAAATTTTATAGTTGCTTCCTCTTTATCTTTCTAACTTACACTTTGGCCTAATACATCTCTCTTTGCCTTTCATAATCTTTTAAAAATCTGATGAAACCCAGACTTTAAATGTCTTTAAGTGAATTTAGATAAATACCTCTAAGTGAATGATTGAAGATAAATACTAAATATGAAAAGACCAGTTGTTTAAGTTAAGTTTCTTGCTCAAGGTAGAAAATTCAAACAAGTTTGGACACATGTTGTAGCACAGCGCAGGTGAAGAAATAAAATTTGGACACTGTTGGAAAAGAAGAAAACAAAGTTAAGAGAAATTGAAGAGGGTGGGTATACAGCAGGCAGAGTACATAACATATAGCGTTTGAAGCAACTTGATTGATCCAGGCAGAGTGATCACAATTCCTCAGATGCCACAGCACTAGCAACGATTTGCCAAATCAAGAAACCAGATTAAATTAACATGTTTTCAACACATACTGTACATAATTATCTCTCTTCTTTCAATTTGCCTCATACATTTTAAGTCTTTCTGTGACTGGCTCATGTTTAGTCAATAGCATCAGGCAGAAGTGATCCTCTCCCTCTATTTTCTTAGAGTCCTTGGATTGCATTATTTATGTGAAAAGACTTTGTGTTTTGTTATCAGAAATAATTAGATTTGAACTTTGTTAAGGATTGAATTGTGCTCTTCCAAAAGTCATGTTGAAGTCCTAATCCCTGTACTTGTAAATATGACCATGTTTGGGAATAGAGATTTTTTTGTTGTATTAATGAAGTTGTACTGGAGAAGGGTGGGTCCTAAACCAAATTCCTCCTGAGTGGTATGTTATAAAAACAGCAGAATAGATACAGTGATACAAACACAGGAGGAAAACAGACACAATGGACAGCTCACTCTACAAGTCAAGGAACTCCAAGGAACACCCAGGGCTACTGACGAGGAAGGACCCTCCCCAGAGCAAATGTCCTGATGTGTACTTCTACCCTTCAAAACTGTGAGACAATAAATCTTGCTCTTTAAAGTCACCCAATTGTGGTATTTGTGTTACAGCAGGTCTAGGTAACAAAGGCAAACTTAAACAAATGTAAGCTGATATTTAGCCCTTATAAAGTTTTGTTTCCTCAACTGGTGTGCAAGCATAATAGTTAAATGAGAAAAACAAATGAGCTTTAGCATGGTATAACAGGGAAAATATAGTTGTGGACAGCTAAATAACAGGGATTTTTTTCCTGATTCTAATATTACTAGCTATGACTTTTTTTTTTTTATGTGGACTTCAGGAAACCCTGGTGGTGTAGTGGTTAAGTGCTACAGCTGCTAACCAAAGGGTCATCAGTTCAAATCCACCAGGCGCTCCTTGAAAACTCTATGGGGCAGTTCAGCCCTGTCCTATAGGGTCGCTATGAGTCGGAATCGACTCAACGGCACTGGGTTTTTGTTTTTTTTTTTTAATGTGCACTTGGAGAAGGAATTTAACTTCTGGAAACCAAAAAATAAAGTATAATGATAATTAACTTTCATGGCTGAGGTGATGCTTTGGGATAATGTTTTTAAAGTGCCTTGGACACAATGGTAGCTCAACAAATGGTAGCTGTTAAAAAATACTTGATAATTTTTAGTACACACTTACAAATATCTGCTTTAGCTATCTCATGCTTTTTAGTGAGAATTTGAAATGTTACCCCATGGAAAAAAATTTGGAAAATGATGAGTATTATTATAGCAATACACAGTATGTGTTCAACAAATTAGTAGGAAAAGGGAACAAAAAAAAAAAAATGGGATAGCAGAAAGAAGTCTGTTCAGAGATCCACAAAGACGAAAGACGAAAATATAACATTAACTCCATAGCTCTTTAAGATCGATATTACTAAACAAATGTCCACAGGCATATTTCGTGTATTCTATTACAAGTCAATATGTTCAACTCCAAAATTATCTCTAATTTGAAGTATAGAGATGATTAATGCTATTCCTTAACATACAGAATCATATATTTCTGACCTTTATGTCGGTATACATTTTTTTTAATCACCTTTTTATAAAATGAGCACAATTCAGTGGAAATATACAGGTTAATGTGTAACTTTAAAACATTGTAAATTTTTCTGTTTGGGTTGTCAAGGAAAGAAAATAGGTATATATTACAAAAATAGTTATGTAACACCATGCAAATAAACTGGTCCATAAATATTCAAAGCATCAAAAATCTATAAGCTAGAATTAAACGGGACAAATTCTTTCTTAGTATCATCTTACTGGTTCAAGTTATTTCACAAAATTTTGCAAGTGAACTTTACAAAGCTTTGTGAGAGCTTCATTTTTAGCACTTGAGTCTCAGCATATCACCATATGACTACATGTCAAAAAGGAGAATTTCTCAATAAGATTATTGTTTTGTATTCATAGAGCAGTTATCTACCTATCTACCTGCATTGTTTCAGATTATGTCTACTTGTGAATCTCTAAAGCTATCTATTCAAAACAAAATAGAATATATTACTACGGTACTCACACCATTTTTATATTTCAATCATCTGGGGATTGTAAGTAACTACATTTTTTTTCTGAATTGTTATACATTCCATTTTAATTATTAGCACATAGTTGTGGATTGTCTTAGTCAATGTTCACTAGAGAATCAGAACCAGTAATAAACTTTGAATACTTAAAGAGATTTACTTCAAGTAATTAGCTAACATGATTGTAGGGGGCTGGGAAGTCCAAAATCCATAGGTCAGGCAACACACTAGAGACTCCTGCAAGTTTGTTCCCCAATATTCTCTTGTCAGGCAATGGGAAGACTACAGAATAAAATTCTGCCAAAATATCAATTTATAGTCTATAGGCGCTCTAAGGGAATTTCCTTTTCAGCTGAGTGGTTGATTAGATTACGTTAGCTTACATTGTGGAATAGCAAGAAACTAGTGTTTGGCCAAACAACTGAGCATAATAGTCTAGTCAAAAAGTAGTGTAAAACCATCACATAGGCTATGCGACTAAACTGGGTGTGATGCAGTCCTTTATTCCCATTTTCCAACATAATCTCTTACAATTTATTTTTCTAGGATTTGCTTTTTGGCCGGGAAAAATGAAAGATAAACTTAAGCGTTGAGTGGTAAAACATAACGAGAATCAGTAAAGTACTCATCTTCACGGTACACCTTATAGAGCAGGAAGAGGAGTCTGCTCCATATTGCCCAATGGCTAGAAGCATGGCTCCATTGTAAAAGTGCCTCCTTCTGTCTGGGTGCACCAATTGAGAGTCTGAGTGACCTAGAAACCAAAAAATTCAAACCCATTTTTTTTATTGCCACCAAGTCAATTCCTACTCATAGTGACCCTGAAGGACAGAGTAGAACTGTCCCATAGAGTTTCCAAGGAGTGGCTGGTGGATTTGAACTGCCAACCTTTTAGTTAACAGCCCTTGCTCCTAACCACTATGCTTCCAGGGCTTCGTGTGACCTAGAGGAAACTACTAAACCTCTCTATTCCTCAACTTCTGTAAAGTAAAATGAAGATATTAATAGTATCTGCCCCTTGGGGTCAGTATGAAGATTAATTTAGAGGTGACAAACACTATTTCTACCTAAAATCCCATTTAACTAACCTTTTTTTTTTTTTTTTTTTTTATAGTTAGGCTATTCCAGGTCTTTAACACATTTACGAATGTTAGGAAAGATACCAAGCATACACCACACACACACACACACACACACACACACACACACACACAGAGAAGATATTAGAAGAGAAAACCATGCCAAAATTAAAAACAAATAAAAAAATAAAATAAACGAGCATGCTGAGAAACATACCACACTGGTTCACAGGTAGGGCTCTCCCCTGAAGGAATGGTAATGTCAAGGAGCTTATAGGCCCATGCACAAAGTAAGGGGCCTGGAAGTGCTGTCCTATCAAGGAAAAGAAGATTAGAAAAGTTTTGTCAATAGTTCCAGAATATTTTGAACAACTAAATAAATCATCTTTTCCTCACAAGAATGTGTTAGCTAAGTAGAATATCATTTATATTTCTATCAGTTTGCTATACTCTTTTCAAAAAATAGACGTGCAAAAAATGGAGAACATGTAGCACCTATATATTTCCTGATTGATGCATTTTTGTTCAGAGCAATCTCCTTAAATATTCTCTGAATATAAATTTTGATAAGTGAATTGTGGATAAATTTTTCTTTTTGTATCCTCCAAAAAGTTAAAGAAAAGTGTATTTGGCTATCACCATGGACTCACAATGTCTGCTCAAAGAAAAAAAAGACAAAAAGAAGTAAAAACACTACTGCCTTTCAGGAGAAATGCCCTATTGTCCACCGTCTATACCAGAGAGCTTTACCTATGTTGGAATCCTGGACAGTTTGTACTACAAAAGAATCCCATTCTTTGGAAACAGATAAAAGTAGGGTGGATGGCATCCAGACACTCCCTGCTATATATTTGAAAGAGAATAAAGATTCCCTGGATTTTTTGGAGGGAGAATCTTAATATTCTCATCATTTTTGAAACAAAGCATCCAATCTCAGTCTAATTCAGAGAAGTATGACATCCACAAGTTTGGCAGACTGAAAACAAGCATTTGGTTTTTATACCCACTACGCTTCTGTGTCGCTAAGAGTTGGATCAACTCAATGGCAACAAGTTTGGTTTGGGTTTACACTTCTGAGTAAAGACACGAACACCTATATAAATATCTCTAAAGGGTCTTTAAGTGTTTGGGAGAATTTCTCAGCTCAGAGCAAATAAAATGAATACAAGGAGACTCCCTAATTCCACACAATGAGTTATCTGAATAACAGCTCTCAACCTTTCAAGACATTTTATTATACTTTTAACATCTTAAATCCCAGTGTTATTCTTCACATTGGGAGGTGTTTCTCAGGTACCATATTGAACTGTTATGATCATAACAGCTTTTAGCAATGATATCAGCCTTTCTTTACAAACGGTCCCATATAAAAACCATGTGCACTTAAAATTAACTATGTGCTTTAGTAAGTGAGTTAAGGCAATTTGTTCTTCTCTACGAATATACACAATAAAACAACCTCCCTAAGTAACTTAGTATTTAGATTGTTAATCAAGTCATGGGTAATACATTATATTACATTGAAAATAATTTAATCCAAACTTTGCCATGAGACTTAATATAGGTTTTTTTTTTTGCATAGAAAGATTAATTTTAGAAAAAAAAAAAACAGGATATTGTTAAGCATGCAGTACTGAATTTAGAAGACCCTTCTCCAATGGCAGTAGACGCACAATACTGATTAGTACACTCTGAACACATAATAGTGCCATGAAACATGGACATTTTTTCTGGATTCCCTCTTCCTCCTGGATTACAACTCTTTATGCACCTGCTGATTTGACACGGTTTCAATTGAGCTAAAATTCCTTTTTAAAGTTATGTATCAATTTAGAGTCTGCTGAGGGTATAGATATTCCGAGGAGAGATGTCATCAGTACATAGTTGTAACATTATGAGAAACTCTCAGGAATTGAAGGAATGTGAACCAGAAATTGAAATTTAACTTGAGATCGCTAATGAATGTCTATAAATCAGATCTCATTTTGCCAAAAAATCACTTTCCTAATAAGCTACCATTTATTGCCACTCACTCGGTAAAGTGCTAAAGTATAAAAAAAAAAAAAATACATATATTTTCTCTTTCATATTCTCAACATTGAAAAAAAATTAGGACTGCTCTTTCATAGATGAGGAAACTGAAATTCAGAAAGGCTAAATAAATAACTGAAGATACCACAGTTAGTAAGCAACAGAGCTAGAAGAAAACCTGGTCTGACTGATCACAATCTTGAGCTCTTTTACCATGCTTCTCTAGTCTTTATTAATGATTGATTCTAGGCTATCTGGACTTGGCTCAGTTAGTTGGGCTGTATCACAAAGCTTGGAAGAATTTAGCTGGTTTTACAAAAAACAAATTCGTTTGACTCCAAATAGTCCTTGGCAACATCTACTTTGATATTTTACATTAACTTATTATCATTTCTTTCTAAGGGATTTGGGGGTTTTAAACCTGTAGTTATGGGCTCACCTGGTGGGTTCACACACATAAATAGGAGTAGAAATTTCAAGTTAAAAAACTGGAAAGCCATTAAAGGGTACATTTGGAAAGAGTGTTGCCATGATTTCATCAGTTGGCCCCAAATATTACTAAAAAAAAAAACTGACTAGCTCCTTAAATTACCTGATTGAAGATTCCAGGTTAATAGCTACAGGAGATAATACACTTGGAAAACAACTAATATATTTTTAAAAATCATAGCTATGCGCTGCAGCACTATTATCTAATTTGATGGAAAAAGCAGTTGATTTGGAGCCTGAGTTATTCATTCAATGTGTATTTATTGAGTTCATACAATGGACTAACATCTCATGAGCATTTAAGATTGACTTGTTGTTAGTGCTGTCGAGTGGTTCCGACTGATAGCGACTGTATAGGACAGAATAGAATGCCCCAAGGGGTTTCTAAGGAATGGCTGGTAGATATGAACTGCTAACCTTTTGGTTAGCAGCCAAGCTCTTAACCACTATGCCACCAGGGCTCATAAGATTGACTAGTCACTACCAAAGTATAAACTAAATCAATCCACACAAGAACCCAAAATACTATCTGCATCATAAGTATACATTAACTAAGGCACAGTGCAATTAAGAAACTTATCCATGTTCACATAGGCTATCAGGATACAGGTCTCTCCCTCTTAGTCATCATTTGACTGCTATCAACAGAGTCAAGGTTAACATAACAAACATTGTTAGCTTGTTGTTCGGTGCCACTGAATTGATTCAACCTATGGCGACCCCATGTGACAAGGTAGAACTATGGTTTTCTAGGTTCTAATCTTTATGGAAGCAGATTTCCAGGTCTTTCTCCTGCAGAACCTTTTGTTAGCAGCTGAGTGTTGAACCATTGTGCCACAAGGGTTCCTTCTCTCAGCACTTAGAATCTGGATTTAGTTTGCCATGGCAAATACCACTGTTATTGCTGAAAGCGAAGAGGACTTGAAGCGTTTACAGATGGAGATGAAAGACAGTATGGATTACACCTCAACACAAAGGAAACAAAAATCCTTACAAGTGGACCAATAAGCAACATGATAAATGGAGGAAAGACTGAAGTTGTCAAGGATTTCATTTTACTTGGACTCACAATCAATGGCCATGGAAGCAGCAATACATTCAAACGATGTATTGAATTGGGCAAATCTGCTGCAAAAGACCTCTGTGAA
Organism: Elephas maximus indicus; assembly: GCF_024166365.1. Lineage (NCBI taxonomy): Eukaryota > Metazoa > Chordata > Mammalia > Proboscidea > Elephantidae > Elephas > Elephas maximus. The sequence continues at coordinate 53,431,764 of NC_064842.1, read as the reverse complement.
GTGTTGACAAGCAAAGATGTCACTTTGGGAACTAAGGTGCCCAAAGCCATGATATTTTCAATTGCATCATATGCATGTGAAAGCTGGACAATGAATAGGGAAGGCCAAAGAAGAAGTGATGCCTTTGAATTATAGTGTGGGTGAAGAATACTGAATATACCTTGGGCTGCCAGAATTAAAAACAAGCCTGTCTTGGGAGAAGTACAGCCAAAGTGTTCCTTGGAAGTGAGAATGACAAGACCTCACCTGGTGTACTTTGGATATGTTATCAGGAGGGACCAGTCCCTGGAGAAGCACATCATACTTGGTGGGGTAGAGGGTCAGCAAAAAAGAGGAAGACCCTCAACTGGGTGGATTGACATGGTGCCTGCAACAATGGGCTCAAACATATTGATGGCGCAGGAGGCAGTAAGTATGTTATTCTGTTGTAGATAGGGTAGGCATGAATCAGAACTGACTCAACGGTACCTAACAACAACAAACAAACAAGGAAATAAATGAAGTTAATAGTATTAAATTTTATATGTTTTGTGACATGAAATTAAAAATCTCAAAGCAATGTTTTGAGAATCACATTTAAGATACAACAATTAACTTGACCAAAAAAAAAAAAGAAAAACAAAATATTTTCTTGAAATAATCTACATAAACCAAAACCCAGTGCCGTCGAGTTGATTCCAACTCATCACCAGGGTTTCTACATAGAGATATATAAAAATCTACATTAAAAAAAAATAGAGATATATAAATATTCTTACTTATATCATTGATACTTGATACACTTATAATGTTAAGAATAGTTCATAATTACAGGCATTATACTTCTCTGTGGGCTTGAGAATGACACAATGGAAATTATTTTTTCCTAAACAATAGTAACTGATGTTTTCTTACATAAATTTTCTACAATTCCTCTGTAACATCAAAAAACTAATTAGAAAATAGAAAGGTATTACCAGAAATAAGACAGAAAGAGTGTTTAGCTATTATTCAGACACACCTTCAGGATAATGAGAATTAAACTGACAAAAGGACATCTTGGCAAAATGCTCTCCAGTGTGTTTGATTCCAATGATGAAAATAAAAGAAACGAATAAATTGTTTCAATCTTGGAAGAGAATAATACCATGCTTTATATACACACTTCCGTATTTATTCTAATTTTTTCTGTCATCTTGGATGAAACGTGAATATAACTTGGAACCTATCAGAAAGCATTCTGCAATAATGGAAAGGCATTTTTATTCATCAATATACATATAAAAATTATAATAACCACTTTGAATTACTTTTTTTAATCGCTCCAAAGATTTTTATTTGTAATAATCATTCTAACAACATTTCTAACAAAGTTTTTTTTTTTTAATATCTTTCGGTACACCAAAAGCTAATCAAAATATTTTTTGATGAAGAGGGTTTTTGAGTAAGTTAAAATAATAAAATGAATTGTTCTGTGAGTATATGAAATTTTAAATAAAATCTAAGGTAGTGGTACTAGCCTTGCATTGCCATGTGAGTTTGAACAAGGCATTTAAAATCCATTTGTCTCAGTAGTCTTAGTTTCCACCACCCATCAGTTAGTTTGTCATACTGTGGTGGCTTGTATGTTTCTTTGATGCTGGAAGTTATGCCACTGGTATTTCAAATACCAGCAGAGTCACTGTGGTGGACAGTTTGCAGTGGAGCTTCTAGAGACTAAAACAGACTAGGAAGAAATGCCTGGTGATGTACTTTCAAAAATGAGCCAATGAAAACCCTATGGATCACAACAGAATATTGTCTGATATAATGCTGGAAGAAGTCTTCTCCTTATGTTGACAAGCACGACACAATGGCTGCAGCAATGAACTCAAACATGCCAAGGATCCTGAAGATCGTGTAGGGTTAGACAAGGTTCTGTTGTGCTGTGTACAGGATAGCCATGAGCTGGAGCTAACTTGATGGCAACTGACAGCAACTAAATGACATCACTAAGTGATGATACTCGTGTTGGCGAAAGCAACAAGTTGGCAACCTCACTATACTCCTGGTTAACGTATAATTTATACTGCAGTTTAGAAGGATAGTCTGGAGTTGTGGACCAACTTTTTTTTTTTCTTAATAGAAATCACTTTACCCCACAATTCCACTTCATAAATAGATAATCACATAATTTTCCAAATGATATATACACAATGTTAATTATTTTTTCATTTATTTTGACTTTAATAAACAAATTTATTTTCTCACTTTATAGGCTAGAAATTTGAATTCAGGGCATCGGCTCTAGGAGATTTTCTCTCTGTCGGCTTTTTTCAGCTTCTGTTCCTAAGTTCCTAGGTGATCTTCACGTGGCTTGGCATCTATCTTCCCCCATCTGTGCTTCCTTCCTTTTGTGCTCAATCTGATCTTTATTTGTTCATTTTGGTATAACAAGGTTATTTATTAATATTTTACAAATATCACTTAAAATAAAAGAATTTAAATATCTAAATGCACAACAGCTAAGACCCTGGCTGCTAACCAACAGGTCAGCAGTTTGAATCCACCAACCTCTCCTTGGAAAAACTATGAAGCAGTTCTACTCTGTCCTATAGAGTCTCTATGAGTTGGAATCTACTCAACATCAACAGGTTTGGTTTTTTACAGGTACTGGTATAAAACAGTTTGAATAAAATCTGCCAATGTTATGGAATCCTCTGGTAATCTTACAAAAGAATGAAAAAGAAATATGTCCTCAGATATGGAGATTTTCAATATATTGTAGCTGAAAACAGGAAAAGTAGGATGACTAAAAAAAATAATATATATATATTTTTTAATCCTGCAAAGATAAGAGAAACTGTTGGCAATGGCTTGATTTGGAGAATGAAGTGTATGTATGTGTGTACAGGGAGGTAATGAGCAAAAACTAGGAGATTTTACTTATTTATTTATTTTTTTTAGGTTATGGAAATGGTTTTTGCTTGTCTACTAACTGAAAGGTTTATAATTTGAACCCATCTAACAACACCTTGGAAGAAAGGTCTGATGATATACTTTCATAAAGATTACGGCCAAGAAAACTCTGTGAAGAAGTTCTACTCTATAGCAGATAGATAGGATCAACCTGAGTCAGAACTGGCTGAATGGCAACAGGTATACTTATTTATGGTTACAATGAGTATACATATATTGAAAATCATAACAAAAAGAAAACAAATATCACCTTTTTTAGTTGGCCTATCTTACTTTCTCATTTAAAATTACAGTATCATCAAGCCTACTCTTCCACCCCATTGTGGCTCTTTATTCACGTTGCCTTTTTTTTTTTTTTCATATTACTGGTTATTACATTTTCATATAATATATAAATTGCTTATTTATCCAGTTAGCTCCTTGGAGCAAGGATTTTGTCCTCAATACCTAGAAGAATATCTGAGCTACCATAAACACACAATTAATATTTGCTAAATAAATTATTCATGTCACTCCTTCCTTCAAATCCATTCACATTTTATAAGCTTGTCTATAAAATCTTGACTCTTCTATCTGCTGCTGTATATATCTCCAAAAATCACTTCTAAGCTACTTTTAACTTTCTACTCTTCATGCTCCAGCTGCTCTGGTCTCTTTTTATTTGCTGCTGTGTTCTCTTGTTTTCTGGAGCCCTGGTGGTGCAGTAGTTAAGAGCATGGCTGCTAACCAAAATGTTGGCTGTTCAAATCCACTAGCCACTCCTTGGAAACCCCATGAGGCAGTTTTACTCCATCTTTTAGGGTTGCTATGAGTTGAAATCGATTCCACAATGGGTTTGGTTTTTTTTTTTTTTTCCCTCCTCAAAACACTGCAACAATCAGTCTCTTGTTGCAACTAAAATTAGAATTTATGAGTTAAGTCGTACTAAGTCACCTGGATGTGTGGTTTTACATTAGGAGTTCTCAAAAATCTAGGAATAGATATGGAAAAGAGAGTTGTTTGATTCAGAGGTTGAATTTTGCAGGACAATTGTGGAAAAAAAAAGTGGAGCAAAGACATTGAGATACTGGAAGACTGACTGACTCATCAGTCATGTTGTTTAACATCCATGTTTCAATCAATGGAAACTTGCAATCCCTTAATTATTCTAGTTTCTCCAAAACAGTTACTATAAATATATTTCCTCCCAAATGAACCTTATATTCTCATCCCTATTGACTTTTAAATAAATTAACTTTAACTCCCTTACACACTTTCCCTTCCCTGACATATGTATTTCAGGTGTTAGAAATGCTTGAACAATTATAAAGAGTGAATAATCCATAGTCTTCGCCCACCACAGGCGGAACAGCATTCTCCTCTTTTCTCCTAGTCAACATTCTCTCTCTTTCTCTCTAGCAGCAATTCTACGTTTTCTGCTCAGTCAACAAATGCTCTGTCCTCATGAAATTCACAAGCTAATCTAATATGGGAGACAATTATTTCAGTTAACAATAGTCAGTTGTATGAAAATAGAGCCAGTATTCTGTCCAGAGAAGGGCAGGATGATGTAGTGACATGTAGCAAAAGCAACTAGCACTGAAGTGCTGAGTCAGGAAGTATGAAGTAACATCTAAATTGAGACTTGGATGATTGGAATAGTTAATCTTGCTGTGTAGTGGGAGATGTCAGATTGTTCTAGATAGAGGTGATGTCCCCAATGTCCGAGCTAGTGTGATACACTGAGAGGAGAAATGTTCAGTATTACAGGGAAGGGTATGATGCATAATGAAGATCACATCTACAGGTCTACCTAGTACTGCCTCAGAATTCCTGTTTTTCAATTTTACCGATGATATTGCATTGTAACAAGCCGTCGCTTTTTAGTTTGAGTAAGTGCACATTTTATATACTGATAGCCTTAGAAGAGACAACCTGAATTACCTACTTGCCTACTTGTACCTCCTAAATGGGTGAAGTTTATTTCAGTGTATTTCCACCTAAAGTTTATCTCCTAAAGTGATTTCCTCAAATATCCTCTCCCAAAGATGAATCTCCTCTCTAAACTATAGCTCAAATATATTTCGAATAAAGGAAACTTAGGGCTGCTTTGAAACCTGGTATAATATTTGCCAAAATGTCTGACCACTTAAAATCTCCTAATAACATTATACAAATCACATTAATTTTCACTGCCTTTAGCTCTCCTCTGCTCTGTCACTCTCGCAATTAGAACTTACTCTGTCTTCTTTCAGGCTGGATCAAACTGAAAATGAAATTTCACTGGCAAGAACAAAGTGTCTATCTTTTTTTTTTCCTAATGAGTTGAATTAAACAAGTATAAAGTGTATAAGAGAAATACGTATTCCGCCAATGGACAGCCACAGCCCTCATGGAAGGCTTTCAGCTTCCCTCATGAATTTAGAATTAAGAAAGAGGAAAACAAACACATTAACTAAATCTGCTTTGGAATCAAAAGATTTTGGTATCAACCAGGCTTTAGCATATACCCTATGTTATTTGCTAATTGATCTAACATCACAAATACTATGCCTTCTCCTCTGCAAAATGAACTCGATACATTACATTTGAGAGTTGTTTTGAATATAAAAGGAGCTGTTATATTTAAAGTCCATGGTACATATTTAGGAGCCCTGGTGGCACAATGATTAAGTGCTTGGCTGCTATCAAAAGTTAGTGTTTCAAACCCACCAGCCACTCCTCAGGAGAAAGATGTGGCAGTCTGCAATGGGTTTGGGCACATATTTCATTAAAAAAACACTTATCGTCAAGTTGACTCCGACTCCTGGTGACCTCACGTGTGTCAGAGTAGGACTGTACTCCACAGGGTTTTTAATTGTTGATTTTTTGTAAGTAGAACACCAGACCTTTCTTCCAAGATGCCTCTGAGTGGCCTTGAACCTCCAACCTTTGTTTATTAGTCGAGTGTGTTAACAGTTTGCACCACTCAGGAACTCTCCATAGTACATACTGTTATTGTTGTGTGTCATTGAGTCATTTCTGACTGATCGTGATCCTGTACGACATAATAGAAATGTCCCGTAGGGTTTCTTAAGCTGTAATCTTTATAAGAGCAGATTTTCAGATCTTTTCTCCCATAAAACTGCTGGTAGGTTTGAACCAGGGCTTCAAGCCGGTTCAAACAGGTTCAGTCAGGGCCGATGAAGCAGAACCTGACAAACCCAAATGTTAAAAATTTGGGTGCTCTGGAATGGTAATCAGAACAGGAAAAATTACAAGTTGAAGACTTGGAATGGGAGACTCAGAAGTGGACTGGTAAGCTCTTTCAGGAGCCTGATGTGTGAGATTGGATTATTGGCAGGACCGTGTAGAGCGACACACATTCAAAGCCATGTAGTAGGTCTCCATCTTTGAGTGGGACATTGATATTTCCTAGTCTGCTCAAAATTCACTAGGCAAGAGATTTGGTTGCTATGCAATGCATACACTGCCCTTGTTTTCTAAGAGAAAGATTAAGTTTGCAGCAGAGTTTTGATCCATGATTTTTCTTGTCCCAGTTATTGTTCTAATTCGCTCACATTTTTAAAAAATCTGGTCCGTTTCATTTTCACTTCCTCAGCCGTGACTGAACCAGAAAGAACCCATTTGAAACACCGGTTTGAAACACCAGTCTTTTCATTAGGAGCCGGGCACTTAACCATCGCACCACCAGGGCTCCGATGCTCAGATATGCTAGTTCCTTTCCATGCACTTCAGTTTGTGCTCTTCAGAACCCACGGTTTTGAATCTTCAGATATTCATTATATTGCTTGTTGCATAGCTGACACTCGGAAAGTTATTGTAAGAAACTAAGCTAAAACATTTTAGCATAGATTCATTTTTAAATATCCCATCAATTATATATAAAATAATACATTAATGTATAGATTCTTATCTTTGATAAAAAAAAGTCTAATTGATATTCCCATAATAGTTGCATTCCCAGGTTGCAAAAATTGTACATATTATAATCTGCTAGCCTGAATGCCAACTGATCCTTCAAGATTCAGCTCAAGGGTCATCCGAACACGTTAGCCTTCCCAGGCCTCCTCTGGCTGACACAGGCTCCCTCTCCCCACCCTGACATGGTCCATTGCTTGTTTCTCTGTTAACACACTTATCCCATTATAAAACCATATTTTACTTCACATGGCTAAATACCCAGTAGGCAACTATCTTCATGAGAGCAATGGCACTGCTATAACTCCGGTGGCTGACATGGAAAAACTGTTCGTAAGTATTTCCTTAATACCTGAGGTAATATAGAGAAAAAATATAAGAAGAATTTACACAGAAAAAATGTATGGAAAAAAACAATTATAAGGAATAATCATGGTTTATAACAAGCTTAATATCACGTATGCGTACAATCGGTAACTACAATTACTAGATACAATGAGACACAAAATGTCTTGTTTCAACAGTCAATATTAACAACTTGGGGCTACTTTACTTGAAAGAAATGTCCTTAAAATATTCAATAATTTAATAAGAATTTACTGTGTTGGTGATTCAGTTTGATTAATATCATTCCTATTCAAAAAGAGAAATAATCTTATGCAAATTTCTTAATAATCTATTTGTGATTAATTCAACCTGAAAAAATGAGAAAAAGTGAACATCTCTGTCAGCCTGAGCATGAGGAATTTTGACAACATAATTTCTTCCCTTGAGGATTGGGAGGAGACATAATACAAATTCCGAAATTGTTGTGCATGGTTTGTTTTAACATGTACAATAGATCAGATAGTTTCCTACAGGCCAACGTGACTTGGCTAATAGACTGTTTTTATTCCTCACAATTATCAAACTCTGCGTACGTTTGATACAGTAATTAAGCTAATAATAATTAAGCACCCAGTGTATTTGATGGAAGTCTGCTTCAGCTGCATCAGCTGTGGGAAAAAGGGTCCCACCAGCAGCAGGTGTTTTACTAAAGGGCAATAGGAGTGGGAGAGAAAAATGTTTTAGACTTAATGCCTCGTAGAATCACTTGGAGAACTTTAAATTGCTAGTATATTATCAACAGTAATATTAGTTTAATAGTTCTGGAACTAGGATGGATATCAATATTTTTAAACAGTTTCCCAAGCAATTCCAAAGGGTAGCTTAGTTTGACAGCCACTGGCTTAGAAGAGCTATGGCTGAAAAACTCTCAGCCCGGAGCTGTTGCAGTTCACCTCTTTTTCAGTTTTTTTTTTTTTTTTTTTTGAGTTCTATTTTTTAAAATAATATTTTATTGTGTTTCACACAAATTACGTTCCCCGTTAAAATTTTTTCATACAAATTTTTTGGTGACATTGATTACACTTTTTACAATGAGTCAGCATTCTTATTATTTCTATTCTGCAGGTTCTGTTTCCATGGATCTAACCTCTCTTCCCCTCCTTTCCTTCTTATTTTTGCTTTCGGGTGAATGTTAACCATTTGGTCGCATAGTTAATTGTTTAAGGGAGGATATTACTCAGGGGCGATATTGTCTGTTTTATAAGCCAATCTGTTATTTGGCTGAAAGGTGACCTGCAGAAATAGATTCAATTGCAAATTAAAAGATTATCTTAGGGCTGTAGTCTTGGGGGTTTCTCTAGTCTCTATTGGTCCAGTAGATCTGGAATTTAGGAATTTGAGTTTTGTTCTACATTTTTCTCCCATTCTATCAGGGACCTTCTATTGTGTCCCTGGTCAAGGGTTGATAGTGATAGTTGGGCATCATCTAGCTCTTCTCTCCTGAGGTTAGAAGAGGCTGTGGTTAATGTGAGCTATTAGTCCTGGGATATTAGTCCCATGGACTAGTTTCTTCTTTGAGCTTTTGATTTTCTTTATTCTCTTTTGCTCTATATGAGGAGTAGAGACCAACAGTTGTATCTTAGATGGCTACTTGGAAACTTTTTTTTTAATTTCCAGTTTATTTTTATTTTGTTTTATTGTATTTTCAGTGAAAGTTTACAGCACGAATTAGTTTCTTGTTCAAAATTTTTATACACAAATTGTTCTGCGATGTTAGTTGCAATCCCTGCAGTGTGTCAGCACTCTTCCCCTTTCCTTTTCTGCCCTGGCTTCTCAGGGTCCTTCGATCCAGTTTTCCTGTTCCTTTCGGCTTTCTTGTCTTTGCTGTTGGGCAGGTGCTGCCCACTTGTTCACGTATACTTGATTGAACTAAGAAACATGCTACTCATGTGTTTTATAGGCCAGTCTAATCTTTGGCTGAAAGGCTGACTTCAGGAGTGGATTCAGTTCTGAGTGAACAGGGTGTTCGGGGTCATAGTCTCCAGTCTATGTTTTTCCAGTCTCTGTCAGACCAGTAAGCCTCGTCTTTTTTTGTGAATTTGAATTTTGTTCTACATTTTTTCTCCTGCTCTGCCTGGCATCCTCTAGTTTGATCCCTGCCCGAGAGAACAGCATCATCTAGCTCTTCTGGGCTCAGGCTGGTGGAGGCTATAGTTCATGTGGGCCATTAGTCCTTTGGACTAATAGTTTCCTTGTGTCTTTGGTTTTCTTCATTCTTCTTTTCTCCGAATGTGCTGGGACCAATAGATGTATCTTAGATGGCAGTTCACGAGCTTTTAAGACCCCAGAGGCTACTTACCAAAGTTGGATGTAGAACATTTTCTTTAGAAACTATACTATGCCAGTTTACCTAGATGTCCCCTGAGCCTATGGTCCCCAGTCCTCAGCCCCAGTAACTCAGTCCCTCAAGATGTTTGAATGTGTCTAGGAAGATTCTATGGCTTTGCCTTGGTCAAGTTGTGCTGACTTCCCTTATATTGTATGTTGCCCTTCCCTTCACCAAAGTTAACACCTGCCTACTATCTAGTGATTTCCTCTCCCCATTCCTACCCTCCCTTATAACCATCAAAACTTTTTTTTTTTTCTGTGCATAAACATTTTCTTGGCTTTTTATAATAGTAGTCTCATACAGGAAACCCTCGTGGCATAGCAATTAAGAGCTATGGCTGCTAACCCAAAGGTCGACAGTTCAAATCCATCAGGCACTCCTTGGAAACCGTATGGGGCAGTTCTACTCTGTCTTATAGGGTTGCTATGTGTTGGAATTGACTTGACTGCAAACGGATTTGGTTTTATTTTATTTTATATTTTTGGTCTCACACAATATCTGTCCTTCTCTTATTGACTTATTTCCTCCAGATTCACCCATATTGTGAGATCTTTCACAGATGAAAGATCTTATCTTCACATAGTAGTCCATGGTGTGTATGTACCACAGTTTGTTGGACCATTCATCTGTTGATGGGCACTTGGGTTGTTTCCATCTTTTTGCTATTGTGAGTAATGCTGCAATGAACACGGGTGTGCATATGTCTATTCCTGTGACAGTTTATTTCTCTAAGGAATAAGGAGTGGGGTTGCTGGATGATATGGTATTTCTAATTCTAGCTTTTTAAGAAAGTGCCATATCATTTTCCAAAGAGGATAATTCACACCAGCAATATGTAAGAGTTCCAATCTCCCCACAGCCTCTCCAACATTTGTTATTTTCTGTTTTTTTGGTTAGTGACAGTAGTGTGGGGGTGAGATGGTATCTCATAGTTTGATTTGCATTTCTGTAATGGCTGATGATCATATTTCTTCATATGTCTATTAGCTGCCTGAGTGTCTTTTTCGGCAAAGTGTCTGTTCATACTTTTTGAACAATTTTAATTGGGTTATTTGTCTCTTTGTTATTGAGGTGTTGAAAGTCTACAAGTTTTAAAGATTAGATTCTTGCCAAATATGTCATAGCCAAAAATATTTCCCAGTCTTTATGTTCTCTTTTTAATTTTTTGGTGAAGTCTTTTGATGAGCATAAATGTTTAATTTTTAGAAGCTCCCAGTTACATAGTTTATGTTATAGCATTTATACATTGTTAAATATGGTACCCAGAAACCTGTATTGTATTTATGCCATGGATTAGGGCCCTTTGTGTTGTCACTATTTTTTCTTCCATGATTTTTATTGTTTTAGGTTTTATATTTAGGTCTTTGATCCATTTTTAGTTAGCTTTTGTGTATGGTGTGAGCTATGGGTCCTGTTTCATTTTTTTACAGATGGACATCCAGTTTTGCCAGCACCATTTGTTAAAAAGACTGTCTTTTTGATGGACTCTGGTCCTTCCTCAAAGATCTGCTGTCCATAGCTGGATGGTTTGTATCTAGGTTCTCGATTCTGTTTCATTGCTTTTTGTGTCTGTTGTTGTACCATGCTGTTTTGACTACTGTCGCTGCATAGTATGGTCTGTGATCAGATAGTATGATCTGCTTGGTTCTTTTTCTTTAATAATGCTTTGCTTATCCAGGGCCTCTGTCTTTTCCATATAAAGTTGGTGATTAGTTTTTCCATCTAGTTAAAAAATGCTGTTTGTATTTGGATCAGGGTTGCGTTATATTTGTAGATTGTTTTGGGTAGGATTGACATTTTCACAATGTTGAGTCTTCCTATTCATGAGCATGGTATGGTTTTCCACTTATGTAGTTCTTTTGGTTTCTTGCAATAGTGTTTTGTACTTTTCTTGTATAGGTCTTTTATATCCCTGGTTAGATTTATTCCTAAATATTTTATCTTTTTAGGGACTATTATAAATAGTATTGTTTTCCTGATTTCCTTTTGAAGTTCTCCTTGTTGGTGTATAAGAATACAACTGATTCTTGCATCTTGCTTTTGTATCTCGTCTGTGTCCTGCTGCTCTGTTGAATCTTTCTATTTGTTCCAGTAATTTTCCTGTGGAATCTTTGAGATTCTCTGCGAATAGCATAATATCATTTGTGAATAGGGATAGTTTTTCCAATTTGGATGCCCTTTATTTATTTATTTATTTATTTGTTTATTTCTTGCCTTATTGCTCCGGTTAGGACTTCCAGTGCAATGCTAAATAGGAGTGGCATACAGGGTTAGATGGGAGGTAGAAAGCAGTGAGCTAGTGGCTCTCTAGCTGTGGTGGTGTGGTGTTGGCTGGTGGGAAGGGGAGGAGGTGGCTTATGTGGCTAGGTGACAGGGAAAGAAAAAAATGAAATAAAATAAAATAAAAAATGGCATAGTGGGGGCTGGCTGTTGGGGTGGGTGGAACCTGAGGTGGCAGCAAGCTAGTAGCTCTCTACCCACAATGGTACTGGAAGGCTCAGTGGGAAGGGGTAGAGGTGGCATACAGGGCTAGGTGGGAGGGAGAAAGAAAATGTAGTAACAGGATAAAAAAAAAGAGAAAAAAATGGAGAGATGGGATACATCAGGTGGGAGACGGGTGGGCCAAGGGTGGTGGAGATACAGTGGGTTTCTAATCAAGGCAGTGCACTGTGGCCTGGTGGGATGGGTAGATGTGGTATACATGGCTAGGTAAGGGGGAGAAAAAAAGGAAGAAAGGCAAAAATTGAGTAAAAATAAAAAATAAAATTGCACAGCAGGAGCTGGAGTTTGGGGACAAGGAGGGACCTGGGCTTTTTACCCTCAGTGGCTCTGATGGGAAGGGGTAGAAATGTCAAATGAGGCTAGTTGGGAAGCAAAACGATAAGGAAGAAAGAGAAAAAAAAGGAAAAAATGGCACAGCAGGAGCTGGTGGGTGGGGCGGGGCAGATCAGGGCTGGCAGTAGGCCAGTAGCTCTCTAAACAAGGTGGTGTAGCATGGCCAGTGCAAAAGGGTAGAGGTGGACTTATGAGCTAGGTGGGAGGGAGAAAGAAAAGGAAGAAAGGGAATAAAAACAAATAAACAAATAAAATAATTACATAAAGTAATATGGTGTGGCAGGAGAATGACCCATGTACATTAGTGAAGAATACATACTGTGCTACTGTTGGGTGGTGTGTTCTATGTCTATAAGGCCAAGATGGTCGACTGTGTTATTTAGATGGTCGATTGTGTTATTTAGATCTTCTGTATCTTTGATGAGTTTCTTACTAGATGTTCTGTCCATCATCAAAAGTGGTATGTCAAAGTCTCCTACTATTATTGTAGAGTTGTCTATTGCTCTTGTCAATTCTGTTAGAGTTTGTTTCATGTATTTTGGAACTCGGTCACAGTGTGGGTAAATCTTTTATGGTTATGTCTCCTATTGGTGGGTTGATCCTTTAATCATTATATAATGCCCTTCCTTGTGACTTATGATGGATTTGACTTAAAGTCTATTTTATCAGAAATTTTGCCCTCTTTTTGTTCCTTCTTGCTTGATATTTTTTTCCAACCTTTGATTTTTAACCTATTTACATTTTTGTGTCTAAGCATGTCTCTTGTAGGCAACATATTGATAGGTACTCTTTAAAAATCCATTCTACCACTCTGTCTCTTGACTGATGCATTTAAACCATTTACATCCTTGGAAACTCTATGGGGCAGTTCTGCCGTGTCCTATAGGGTCACTATGAATTGGAATCAACTCCAAGGCACTGGGTTGGTTGGGTTGTTGGGTTCTTTCAGGATCCTATATATAAGTCTTTTGAATTCTTTTTCAGGTATTTATATTACCATTTCTTCCTCAGGAAAGTTTTCTTACCTTTTATTTTGCTCACTTTTGTGAGCCATCTTATAATCTTTCTTCATATGACTTATTATTGTTTGCTGTCTCTGAAGCATTAAGGTGTTAATTAATTTATAAATCCATTGATTTTATGTATGTCTATTTTGTGCTGATTTTTTTGTCTTGTTTTGATGTATCTAGAGCTTTTTTTCTTCTCTTTCTCTTTAGAATGTCTTTCTTCCTTTGTATTATTTTAATTTTGTTGTTGTTGTTGTTATTCTGGTCTATGTGTGAGTTTGGATGGAATAGGCCCTCAATGCATGCACAAATTGGAGTCTTAGTATGTAGTAGGGTATCCAGAGGTTTCAGTGCAAGTGCAGAAGGTCTGCAGTAACTGTTTGGGTGTGGGATATGTAATGTTGCAGTTGGGTGGACATTGGATGAGGGCACTAGGATCTCCTGCTTATTGTTTGGTAGAAGTGAGATGGGATATGTCAGGATGTGACTAGCATTGATAAGTGAGGTGATGTGTTTTCCTGGCCAATCACTGGGGCATGGGTGCAGGAAGTGTTGTTTCTGGTTGCTCGACTGGGTGCTGTGTGCCCACACCACCAGTTGCCAAATGGCCAGGGCAAGGGTGTGCAGATCACTGGTCACTGTGTGGGTGACATGGGAACTTGCACTGCCGGTTACAAAGAGGGCAGAGTGGTGTTGGTTGTGGAGAGGGAGCCTAGCACATCCAGTTTCCAGCCTGGTGGGGGTAGCATACATCACCAATCACAGGGTGGATGGAGTGGCGAGGCAGTGATCAGAGTGAGTAGAAGCCTTCAGCGACAGGTCTGATGCACGGGAGCATGCATCACAGATCACTGGGCAGGCAAAGTGGTACAAGGATGGGCAGGGGCAGACAAAAGCCTCTGGTTGCAGGTCTGATAGTGCAGGAGTGTACATCACGGATCATCAGGCAGGGGAGTAAGGACGGGGGCTCACCACTGATCACCAGGGTTGTGGGGAAAGAGTGTTCCCCTAGTCTCTGGCATGGGCACCATGGCTCTTTCCACAGAGTGCAGCTGGCAGTTAGGACCCAGCCTTGACCAAATGTGATAAGGAAGGGGCTGTGCAAAGTACAGTAGTGTTGCAAATCTCTAGATACCACTCCAAGGATCTTCCAATCTACCAGGACCACCTGCCCAAATGATTAGAGATCGCTGCTGATGAGTAGTTTTGTATCTATTTTTTGGCTACCTCCCTGCTCTGTGGTCACTTGGATTTCTAGGGCTCTCGCCTGCCTTCCTGCACTTTCCCTCCTTAGATCCAGTTTGTGTTCTTCTCACCTTGCTTCACTTTGTGTTTCTCTACACAGCATCTCTGTCTCCTATCAGAGGTTCTGTGAAGTTGCTTTCCTGGGCTCCTCACCCAGGAACACTGGTCACTTTGTCTCAAGATGGCCACACTGTGCCAGACTGGCTGATAGGACACCGGCTGTCCATAAGTTTAGCTTGGTGTTTTCATTGAGTTTCTCCTTCCCTTTGATGTTCAGTCTAATTCTTCTGCCATTTGCTATTCTGGTTTTCCAGATTATCAACCATATGTGTTTCACTTGTTTTTTCTGTTCTTTGCTATAGGAGGATGACATGATGCATGTGACTAAGTGACAATCTTGGGCCATCTTACTTGAGTTCCAATTTGACTCCACTATCTTCTAATGGAAACCCTGGAGGCATAGTGGTTAAGTGCTACAGCTGCTAAACAAGAAGTCAGCAGTTTGAATCCACCAGGCGCTCCTTGGAAACTCTACAGGGCAGTTCTACTCTGTCCTCTAGGGTCACTATGAGTCGGAGTCGACTCGACGGCAGTGGGTTTCGGGCTTTGGTATCTTCTGATGGCATAGTGGTTTAAGAGCTATGGCTGCTAACCAAAAGGTTGGCAGTTAGAACCCACCAAGCTCTCCTTGAAAACTGTATGAGGCAGTTCTACTCTGCCCTATAGGGTTGCTGTGAGTCAGAATTGACTCAATGGGAACGGTATTTTTTTTTTTTTAATCTTCTGTGTAACATTAATCATACGAAAGACCAAGAATTCAAAAATGGAGATGGGATGGGATAAGTAAGAATTTTGTTTTTATTTCCTTTCTGGAGGCATGCATTAACACTCTCTCTCCTCCCAAGCTCTTGATTGCTTTATTCAGTTGAATTTCATTGATGTACTCAGTAAAATTTGTAATACCTACTTTGTATTTATAAAACAAATTAATAGATCATTCTGCTGCAGAATACTGGTGCGAATGTGCAATGGCAGTTCTTTGTTTACAACTAAAATTGTTTGTTATTAAGTAAATTTGTTATTAAAGAGACAAAAAACAAGCAACTTTGACTAGAGTAGTATAACACGGTATTTAGATTTAAAAAAAAAGCTATTGTTAATTTCAAAATAAAGATTATGAACTGTATAAATTCTATATGCAACCCACATATTTAGAAGCTTTATAGTTGAAGTTTTCCCAAACAAAGTCAACAATAAACAAATGGTATTTTTAACCCATTTGCAGAGCACAGAATCACTGGATTAATTTCCTTTCTTCAATTAGCAAGTTATCAGTTGGCTGTTTTTTTGTAGTAATAGACTAGTATAGACAAATAGAACTTGACATGTTAGGCCTTCACATATGTTATCAACATCCATTAATTACTAGAGTATTTCCATACCTACTGCTATTATAACAGTAACTCATGTCACAGTCCATTCTAGCTCAACAAGCCTATTAGTTCCTAACTATCTTGTGAGAGATTTAGGAGGAAAAGGATTAAAGCTAAAGAGAAGAAAACAGTAAACAAACACTGAAGACTTTGAGAACATAGGAAGATGAGTTGTTTAGTGGAAAGAGGGGAGATATGAAAATTGTGGTTTTGATCAGAAGAGAGAAAACACAAAGCAAGATATAGTTGGACCTGAGGTATTGCTATGGCAATATGTTATATTTTAGAAAGATTTATGACATAGAATTAAACAAGCTTTGACATTAACTGAATTTGGGAACTGGTAAGGGATATCCACATATTATTTTCAAATATCTAGTTGGTAAAATCAGGTAGGGAGTAACATGCCTGCATCTTCTGTAATATGTATTCAGTTTAAGATTATCAGATAAACTGAATAATAACACCATGACTTACTTGACGTTAGCACACATATTATCTCATAAACTATAAACTAAGACTTAGATAACATGAATGACAAACAAAACTATGTTCTGCTTCAATTAATCAGTAACATCAACAACAAAACAGCACATTAACAACAGGAAAACTTTATAGCATTATAGTTCAGTTATATTTTAGATCAAAAGGTTTTATTACAGTGTATTGTAAGACTAAATGACATTGTAGTTAAAAGGTCTTTTTAAAGATATAGTTGAGGTATGAAGTTAAGAAAAATGAAAAGCAAGTTTTGAGAGAACTAAACACTGGGGAATCATCCAAGATAGAGGCATTTGGTTAAGATTCAAAGGAACTGAGTAAGTTGAAAGAATATTGAAAAAGATGAAAGAAAACTTTTCAATCTCAAAGTTTCAGTTGGATGAAGAAAAAAAAAATACATTTGAGATTTTCTTGGCTCAAACCTTGATAAGTAGTAGGTGTTTCCTTGGAAACCTATTTATAGTAGAGATGTATATTTGAGAAAATAGGAACAAGATGTTCTTATTCGATCTATCCTCTTCTGTTAATATTTTTATAATAAAAATGTTATTGATGAGCTATAAAAAATAGACTTCTTTCATTCTTTAATTACATGTTAAGCAGTTCAGTTATAAATGCACACAAGGAAAATGGGAACACATAAGAAACATTAACTCATGCTGCAAAAAGAGGAGTTCAAAATATAATTCATATTAAATCTCAGCATGCTGATAAATAGGAACCAATTTTATTTAGAGTAGGTTTTATTTTTTTATTTGTTAACTGCTGTTTATGTGCTTATTTTTTTTTTCCAGGTAAACCTAAGTATAGTGAAAGTACAGATTTTAACCATATAATTTGATAAGTTAGGCAAATTGAAACAAGTCTGCAACCAAAAATGTAATCAAAATATAAAACATTTCCCATCATAGAAAGCACCCTCACGCTGCCTTGAAGTTAATCTCCACCCTCCTAAGGTAAACACTGCTCTTATCTATATCAGCTCTTGCCTTTGCTTCAACTTCATGTAAACAGAGTGATGCAGTATGTATTTTTTATATCCCAGCCCTTTTTTTCTTCACTCAACATAATATTTTTGAGAACAATCAATGTTGTAAGTAGTAGCATTATATTCCATTGTATGAATATGGAAGACTATATCTACCTGTTGAAGATATTGCCTTTTATTTCTAACACTAAGTTGTTTCTTTTTTCATATTATGAATAGGTTTTGAATTTTTGAAATTATTTTACTAGATCACCTGAGAAAAAGGTTTTTCTCTTTCTGTTTCTAACAAGGTGAAGTTCATAGATTGATTTTTGTTTTGTTTTGTTTTGTTCAGTTTTGAAAGAATTCTGCATTTCTGGTGTAAATCATACTAGGTCATATTGTATTGTATCTTTTATTTAGTGAGATAGGGTTATTGTAAAAACTCTCTCTGAAAACTTGAATTTAAGTTATGTCGAATACAGTCTTTGATGAAGGAAGCTTTTTGATGGGCTGGAAGAATAAGGAACAGTAAGTTCAAAGGCCAAAAATAAGATCAGTTTACCTATACTATGACAAGGAGAGAAATGAGTGCCATGAGTTGAGATTGTAAAAGCAGGTAGCTGGCAAGTTCTACAGGAATTGGGGACCATGGGAAGGAGGACAATGCAATGTTTTAAGTTGGATTTTTATACATTCTTTTTTTTTTATTTTATACACATAGCTCAATATGCTGAAAAGTTTAGCAAGATAAGCAATAAATGTGGCTTTAATTGGGATTAGATAGAAATGACAGACTTTCCATTGAGAGTGTTCTCTTGAACACTATTTTTGGTGTTCCCATGGTTCTGTCCAAAGTATCAAAACTAGCAAAAGAGCTGTAGTACAAGGAAGTATTGGCAAGGCTTTCGTACTAGCAAAGGAGAAAAAAGGTCTAAGATTTAATCAAACTCATCCTTGAAGTACAAACATTTTCTATTAATTTTAGCAATTTCAATAGCTGCTGAACACATTCCAGATTTTTACATGAAAGTTATCCTTTAATAGAAAACTTTCATAAGGAAAAAAAAAAATTCTGTCATATTCCAGAAACTATTTTTAGGAGAATTAAAACTAAAAGAGGTCAAGAAATAGAGATAAAGTTGGAAATAGAGAAAGATAGGGGAGATTACTTTCAAAAAATTTTATTAGTTTGTCAAAATTTCGTAAGTTAAAAATATATTATAATTAAACTGAAAACAATCTCTGCCATTCCATCCATCAAATGTTTCAGTATAGTGTTATGAAAGATACAAAGTTTCAAATTTTGCATTTGAATTTTGAGAAGATCATAATTTTTTAAGGCAGCTGGTATTGGCTATTAGTATGAAGGAGATACTGCATTTAAATTATATGAAATAAAATCAAGAGTAGTATATAATTTGAATTTGAAATTCCTGCAATAAAAACCTTTGTCCAAACCTTTTCTTAATAACAGAGACCTTGATTCTTGTTATACTATTTTTGTTTCAGTTATCTGGATAAAAGGTGTCATTTTGCCCAAATGCTATCTCTTCAAGAAAAAGATATAATATATTTACAAACTGAGAGGTTTGATTCCTTAAAGGAACTCCTTAGAACATATGGTGTTGAAGTAAAAAATGCACACACACCTGCTGGATTGTCTTCAAATTCTGGCCTGTAGTAAACCTTTTTTTTTTTTTTTTTAGTTTGAACCTAATTCTGCTAAATGTGTGTCGCTCTTTTCCAGAGAAATTGGGAGGTAAACAAAGGAGAAAAGGAAAGACAAAAGGCGAATTATAGTCATACGAATTTGAAAATTGCTGGTTATAGGCTGAGCCAAAATCAAAAAAAACAAACCCAGTGCTGTCGAGTCAATTCCGACTCATAGCGACCCTATAGGACAGAGTAGAACTGCCCCATTGAGTTTCCAAGGAGCACCTGGAGGATTCGAACTGCCAACACTTTAGTTTGCAGCCGTAGCACTTAACCACTATGCCACTAGGGTTTCAGGCTACTGGAATTATCTTGCATGCTAATTTTAATTATAATATTAAAGTATATCATATATAAATTATTAGAAGCAAAATAATTATATAGATTTTATCAAGGTAACTCACTAAAACAAGTATTTCTAAACAAACTTATTACTATTGATGAATTATAAACTGCTGTAGCAATTACACTGATACTTGCAGTTAAATAATAAACAACAACTTGTGTTTTCATCTCGTCTCTGACTTGCTAAGTGTCAAAGAAAATTGGGGGTTTTCAAGATTTGTTACTACTTCTTGGAATACTTGTTAAATTGTTATTTTTGCATCCCATTATGAGAATTTTTGATTAAGTAAACATGAGTGATCACTGAAATCTATAGATTAACAATCTCTTGACAAACGTTTTGCAAATTGTCTTTAGAATGCACTTTTGAAAAAGTTAATTTTCTTTTTAAACTTTTTTCATGATAAATAAAATCATATCTGCATTAATTCCTTTAATGTTCTATTGGCATAAATGGCATGTTTTCTGCTTGGAGAGGGAAAAAAAAAACATGATTCTTTACTCTTCTTGAGTATCAATAATTTAAAATAGTCGATTGTTTTAACTCAAGGAAATATATTGTCCCAGCTCCTGGGAATACCTAGAAACCTTTGGAATTTCTCATATGATAGGGACATCTTTATTATTCATGATGGGCTCTTTTGACCACACCTGCTGGCTTATTCTAATGAGTTGACTCATGTAGGACTATTAGATAGTTAAGGCTAATGAGATGACTCAGGGTGGGGGCTGGTCATGCCAGAAGGGACATCTATGTGATTAGAGGATTGGGGTTTTGAGCCACAGTGATAACAGCCCAATCTCTAGGGATGAGGAAGGGTTGCTGGAGATTGAGTTCAAGCATAGGAGCAATGGTTCAATCACTCATGCCTACACAATGAAACCCCAACAACTAAGAACACTGAACCTCAGCTGAGCTTCACTGGTTGGCAGTACACTTTGAGTATTGTCATACTTCTGTGTTGGGAGGATAACCTCACTGAGGACAATGGGAGGATAACCTCACTGAGGACGATGGAACTTTTGTGTTTGGAACCCTTCCAGATTTTACCCTAGGTGTCTCTCTCTCTCTCTCTCTTTTTTTTTTTTTTTTGTCTCTCTTTTTGGATAATTCAAATTTCTATCATTTTGTCATAATAAAATGTTAGTCATAAGTACAATACTTTCCTGAGTTCTTACAGCTATTCAAGAAAATTATCAAACCTGAGGGAGCCTGTGGGGCCCCTGAATTCTTAGCCAACTGGTCTGAAGTGAGGGTGACCCTGGGCATTCCTGAACTTGCAAGTATTGTCAGAAGTCAGGGCAGTCTTGCGGATGACTGTGCTCTTAGACTGTGTTGTTTGGCCAAACTCATTGCATTTTCTATTTTCCACGCAGAAACTAAATCACAAGTTTCATTCTTTCTCCTGACCACCAGAAAATGACATAGATGAAACCAAAGATTTGATACATGATTGTATAGCCTTGAGCTTTGTATCTAGAATGGATGATTTAAAGATTAAAAAAAAAATAGTTAACATTCATTTTCAAAGACTGAAATGGCACTAAGTGGCAATGACAGTATTGTACTGTGAAAGGTGAGCCCTATAACAATGGGGGGAGTATTTTGGTCAGTTTGGTCCTGTTTAACAATTGCTTCACATACACAGAGCCAGTTTCTAGTTCTTGTAACCAAGAATGCTGTCAGACACAACGCCATCTTTGGTCATAGTTCCAGTTAATGATAGACCAATGCATTCTTAATGCTACTTCCTCAGTTACATTGCACTTTAATTCATTATGCTTTTTATTTCTTATTCAGGGACATCAACCATGGTTATAGGTGCACTAGGTCTTACATCTTAGATTTCTCTTAACCAAATCAGGTATGTAGCTTGTTGTACTTAACAACACTAGGGATTTGTATTTCAGATAGTACAACCACATTGTTGTTAGAAGATGCCAGAGACGTGTAGGACTTTGCATATATTTGCATATTTTACTTTAATATTTTATTGCTTTTTGAAGAAAAGTTTGTAATTATAAAATCTGGGGACAATATAACTGTTTGACCAATATAAATCCTATTGCTATATGAATTATTTTGTAATAGATACAAAGAAATTGTAGTGGGTGAAATACAAGAGGTGTTTAAGATAAGTAAATCCTTAAAACTTGCAATTTTTTCTATAGTATCATCTCTGACAGTATGGTGCATCTCTATATCAAGCCAATTATTTTCTGAGTAGCTTTATTTATTTTTTTAAATTATACTTTAGATGAAGGTTTACAGAACAAATTAGTTTCTCATCAAACAGGTAATACACACATCGTTCTATGACATTGGTTAACAACCTCACAACATGTCAACACTCTCTCTTCTTTAAGTAACTTTATTAAACAAAATTCGCAATCTATGAGAAATTAAGGTATAGAGTGAAAATTTTCCTTTTAATCCCCTTTGACTGGGTATCCTTATTCTGTTTTCTATGAGTCTAGTATTATTTAATTTGAGGTCTAGGAGGTACTTACAAGTAATAGTTTAATAAAGAGTGATATAACTGTTTGATTCTGGATCAAAGTCTCTCATGATGCTGTATTAAGCTGTTAGCTCTGACTTCTGTCAACTCTAGGCTTTATGGGTGGTGGATCCACTTCCAAACTCATTCACTTGTCTATTGGCAGTTCTCAAAAGATCTGATTCCAAGTTCAATAACATAGCTGCTAATAGGAAGCTTTGGTTCCTCACCACATGAACCCTTTACCCAGATTTAGTGATGAAAGAGAAAGATATATACACATATTTATTGTTGTTGCTAGGTGCCACTAAGTCAATTTTTACTTATAGTGACTCCATGTGATAGAGAAGAACTGCTTCATAGAGCAGCCAAGCTATTAGCCATTGGGCTACCAGGGCTCTTGCTAAGAGCACTTAACCATTTTGCCACCAAGGGCTTTTATTAATCAGTCAATTAGATTCACAATAATTCTGTATTAAAAAATATAAACCAAAAAACCTGATATTGAGGGGATAACAAGAACAAGCATTTATTTTATTTGTTCTTTCTTTTATTGAAATACATAACACATATTAAAATTGCTTAAACCTAAATGTCCAGTGAAATATTATAATTGACAGGACCACAGAATACCTGTTTGTCCCCATCACAAAACCTTAGATAAAGCTAATAGTCTTTCCCCTAAAATTATCTCTTTTTTCTCATTCTTGTAGTTTTCTTTGTTTTCATGTACTTCATTCTATCAACGTTCTATCATTTATTTATTCTCTCTAAAGCAGTGTTAGTTTAATGAGTCTATATCATCTGCCTGTGAAGTCCCACTCTTTATTTCCTCTATGTACATACTGTAGATTGAGCTTCCAGTTCAGTCATGCCTAATCATGCTCATGATTCCAGGATATTACTTGGCTTTTTCTACGTCTGTGTTTTGAAACTGTTGTTGACTTCTCCAGAATTGCCCTTTTCTCCATCTCTTTCCTTGAAAAAAGTTCAACATTTTCTTCTTTATGTCTCTTTTAAAAATTACCTCTCTCACCTTTTCACAGTACTCTAGGCAGCTTAAACATTTCCTTGTTTTCTTAGCCTGGGCTCTCGAGAGAAACAAAATTAGTAAAGTGTATAAATATATGTAGAGAGAGATTTATATCAAGGAAATGGCTTACATGGTTGTGGAGGCTGTTATGTCCCAAGTCTGTGGGTAAGAAAAGAGGCTTCTCTTGATTCACATAGCCACAGGGGCTGGCAAACTCAAGATCAGCAGGCCAGAGAGCAGGGCTATTGCTCACAGGTTCTGAGGATGAACGAATCGCAAGATTGACAGGCAAGATTGGCAGGCAAGACCGCAGGTAAGCTGTAGCTCAGGTCCCAAGAACTGGAGGTCAGATGAACAGGAGCCAGCTGCAGGATCCAGAATGAGCAAAAGCCCTGGAGCCCCTGCCTGAAAGTCTGCCAACATTCAATGCAGGCTACATGCCCAAGGAAACTCCCCTTCAACTGATTGGCTACTCAAAGCAGATCCCATCATGGAGGTGATCACCTATTGAGTATCAACAAGGAAGTTACCATAGCATTATACAACTGCCAAAACACTGAGAGGCGTGACCCAGCCAAGTTGACACAGTCTTAACCATCACACTTGTCTTCTAAATTTTTACATTAATTTATTGATATTTCAATCATAGCATTTATATTATATTGTAATTATTTTTTGCATGACTTATTCCCCACACTTTTTTCAAGTTACCAGCTATATCCTTACAAAGTTTTGTCCACAATTGTAAGAAATGTTGCATATTCTAATTTCTCTAAATTAAATTTGATGTTCTTTCAGATCCTACATTCTATAAAGATTACAGCTTTGGAAATCTTATGGGGTAGTTCTACTCTGTCTTATAGGATTGCTATGAGTTGGAATTGACAGTAATGGGTTTGGTTTTAGATTACATGAATTATTTATAGCTTGGGATATAAATAATCTATATTGTTAAACAATGGTGCCATAGCATTCTTGTATAAGTGTCTGAGAACATATTTTGACAATTGTCCCTAAAGCATATAAACAAGTGTGAAATTATTGGATCATAGATTATATACATCTTCACCAGAAATGGCAAAATATTTTCCAAAACACTTATATGAATTTATACCACCACCAATGGTGTATTAGAGTTCTCATTGTCCCACATCCTCAACAAGATACACCCATTTATGTAAGTGCAGTGATATTTCAGGATGGTCCCAATTTTCTCCCTGTGTAATCACCATTTTTAACAATTTCCAGATGTTCATGGGCCATTTCAATTTTCTTTTTCCTGAAGTCTCCGTTCAGATCTTTTGCATATTTATTAGATTGTCTGTGCTGTTTCCAAGTTTTTGTGTGGACATGTTTTTACTGCTCTTGAATAAATGCCTTAGGAGTAGAATTGTGGGTCATATTGTATGCATAACAATCTAAGAAACTGACACATTGTATTCAAAAATGGCTGCACCATTTTGCCTTCCCACCAGTAATGTATGGGACTTCTAGTTGTCCCATGTATTTGCCTCACTTAGTACAGTCAGTCTTTTTCATTTTACTTATTCTAATATATCTAGGGAAATCCTGGTGGTGTGGTGGTTAAGAGATACCAACTAAAAAGATGGCAGTTTGAATCCACCAGGTGCTCCTTGGAAACCACATGGAGCAGTTCTACTATGGCCTATAGGGTTGCTACAAGTTAGAATCGACTCTATGGCAAGGGGTTCTTTTTTTTTAATCTAGTGGGTTTTTTTTTAGTGGTATCCATTGCAGTCATAATTTTTAATTCCTTTGACCATCTTTATATATGCTTATTTATCATTTTACATCCTTTTTTTATGTGTCTGTTCATATAATTTGTTTATTAAAAAAACAGATTTCTTATCAATGGGATATAAAATTTCTTTAAATATCC
The DNA here is from genome assembly GCF_024166365.1 of Elephas maximus indicus. Lineage (NCBI taxonomy): Eukaryota > Metazoa > Chordata > Mammalia > Proboscidea > Elephantidae > Elephas > Elephas maximus. The sequence goes on along the minus strand of NC_064842.1, from coordinate 53,406,731 downwards.
TGAGTAAAATCCTTTATATTCATTTGGCAAATATTTTTTCCAGTGCGTAGTCTTTTCATCAACTGTTTCTTAAAGGGCATGCAATTTTCATTTTTTCTTTTATGAACCACAGATGATCTAAGACATGGAGAAATTTCTAACCCTAGATCTGTAAAGATTGTCCTTATTTCAGACTCCAGTAAATATATGTCTCAGAATTCACAGCAAATTTCTGTTAATATTATGTGTGGACTCCCCTTTTGTTATGGTAATTGAATTTCTTTTTATTGTCTAGTCTCACTTTAACTCCCCAACCCATGTTTTCTAATGTATTATATATAAATCCTTACATATTCGCGTAACTTTGTAAGAAAGGTGGTGTTGTTTTGTTCAAACATGTACTTATTTTAATAAATAATATTGTGAAAAACTCTAAAATAATATATTGGTGGAGCTACTTCTGAACTCTATTTTCTTTTCTGCTCATCTATCTTTGTGCAAATAGCAGATGATCTTGGTTATGGCAACTTATTAGCAAGTCTTAACATAAGGTAGTTCTCCAACTTTGAACTTATTTTGAAATTGTTTTGCTTATTCTGCGTCCTTTGCATTTCTAGATAAAGGTATTAACCTGTTTGACTATTTCTACAAAACATCTAACAAGATCAGGATTGGGATTATGTTGAAACTACAGAAAAGTTTAACAAGAATTAACAATATTGACTCTTCTGATGCTTTGTTTTTATCTATCGTTGTTTTTGTTAGGTTCTGTCAAATCGATTCCCACTCATAACCACCCTAGGTACAACAGAATGAAACACTGCCTGGTCCTGTGCCATCCTCACAACCACTGCTATGCTTGAGCTCATCATTGCAGCCATTGTGTCAATCCATCTTGTTGAGGGTCTTCCCCTTTTTCACTGGCCCTCTACTTTACCAAGCATGATGTCCTTCTCCAGATACTGATCCCTCTTGATAACATGTCCAAAGTATGTGAGACGTAGTCTCACCATCCTTGCTTCTAAGGACGCTTCTGGTTGTACTTCCTCCAAGACAGATTTGTTCCTTTTTCTGGAAGTACGTGGTTTATTTAAAATTCTTCATCAACACCACAATTCAAAGCCATCAATTCTTCTTTGATCTTCCTTATTCATCGGCCAACTTTCACATGCACATGAGGTGATTAAAAACACCATGACTTGGGTCAGATGCACCTTAGCCTTCAAGGTGAGGTCTTTGCTTTTCAACACTTTAAAGAGGTCTTTTGCAGCAGCTTTGGCCAATGCTACTTCCTGAAATGGTAGAACGTCAACCAATTCTTAAATCTATTACTTTGATCTCCTTTAATTTACCAGAAAATACTTAAAGGAGATGTATTATCAAATTCACCCTTAGATATTTCATTTTTGTGTTTGTTTTATAAATGGCATATATGTATTTAAATTTTATTATTTAATGTAAAATATAGATATAGGATATCATATATATCATATATATGCACATACATATATGTACGTAATATGTACATCTTAAATATGTACCATATACATATAGATACATGTATATACATATATAGATATACAGAGAGAGAAAGAGACCCTGGGTGGTACCAGTGGCTTAAGGCTGGACTATTTTTTTACTACCTACAATGTTGGTTGTTGTTCATTTAGTCACCCTGAGGACCCTCAGAAGGCAGGACAGTTGATCTGCTTCTGAAAGATTGTGGATTTGGAAACCCTATGGAGCAGTTCTACTCTGCACACGTGGGGTTGCCGTCAATCAGAATCAGCTGGTGAGCAACCGACCAAAACAACAAGTGTGTATATATATATATATATATATATATATATATATATATACACATGCACACACACACACATTCTAAATAGCCCTGTTCCCCATTGCCATCGAGTCAATTCAAACTCATAGCAACCCTATAGGACAGAGTAGAACTGCCCCACAGAATTTACAAGGAGCGCCTGATATATTCGAACTGTCGAGCTTTTGGTTAACAGCCATAGGACTTAAGCACTACACGCACACACATAGGTATGCATTATATTTAAGATAAGTGTGTGTACATATATATGAGGATATATATGTGTATATATGTGTGTATATATATATATTTGGCCTTGTATCTTATAATCTTGCTAATTAGTTGTAGTAGTTTTTTTGCATATTCTTTTAGAGTTTCAAAGGAGCCATGGCGGTACAGTGTTAAGTGCCAGGATGCTAATCAAAAGGTCGAAGGTTTGAACCCACCAGCTGTTTCTTGGGATAAAAGACCTGGAAATCTGGCCTCATAAAGATTGAGGGAAAGAAAAGAAAACCTTGCTGTCAAGTCAATTCCAACTCACAGCAGCCCTATGGGACAGAGTAGAACTGCTGTAAGGGTTTCCAAGTTTGTAATCTTTACAGAAGCAGACTGTCACGTATTTCTCCCTCAGAGCAGCAGGTGGATTCAAACCACTAATCTTTTGGTTAGCTGACTGGTTAACCGCTGTGCCAACAGGGCCTAGAAAATCCTATGGGGCAATTCTACTCTGTCCTACAGGGTCGCTATGAGTAGGAACAGACAAAAAGAGTTTCTTCATAAATAAGCATGTTATTTACAAATAAGGATGATTTTATGCCTTCTTTTATAATAAACAACATCTGCATTTTATTTTCTTGCTGTATTGTGTTTACTAGGATGACCAGTGTAATGATGAACAAAAGTGGTGAGAATGGACACTTAGATTGTTCCCAGTTTGGTGGGGGAGTGGAAATATTTAAATGTTTATTTTTAGATATAAATTCATTTGTAGAATTTTTTATAGTTATCTTTTCTCACTTTGAGGCAGTGGCCTTCTATTTCCACTTTGTTGAGCGTTGTTATCACTTCATTAGATTTTTCATTAAATTTTGTCAATTACTTTTTTTTACATTTACCAATATGATCTTCTTTTTTTAATTGGTTAACATGGGAGATTACTTTTTAAATTTTAAAACCTACTTATATTCCTAGGATAAACATAAGATGGTCATGATATATTGATATTTGTTATACATTACTAAGTTTTACTCGCTCATATTTTGTTAATGATTTTTACATACATGTATTCATTAGTGGGTCTGAAGTTTTGATACCAAAGTAATTCTGGTCTCATAAAATGAGTTAGGACGAGTTTGCTTCTCTTCTATTTTCTAGAGTATTTTCTGTGGAATTAAGTTATTTCAAAGACCAACAATGATATTAACCTGTTAGGTATTAGTATAGTTAGATAGTAGAATATATAGAGACTCAGACTTTATTATGGTAATAGTTCTATAATCATTCATAAATTTTAAATTGAGTTGATCAGTGTCAAACACTATAGCATTTAAAGTGTCGGTACTGTTAGGTAAGGAGGTCTTGGATGGCTCAGACAGCTAAGCACTGGACTGGTAGCTGAAAGGTGGCCTCTTCATTTTGCCAACCAGAAGGACCTTAGAAGACAGGCCTGGTGATCTGTGTCTTAAAAGTCACAGCCTTGAAAACTCTACGAACCAGTTCTACTATGTACACATGTCTTCACCATGAGTTGAAGTAAACTGGATGGCAACTAACAACAACAGCCAACAGCTATTAGGGAGCAAATCACAACAACAACAATAAAATATTTTGGAGTTACAAATTTGAATTAGAATGAGGAATAGGCTAGTATTCAAATAGAATGTAAATAATTATTTTGTTGTGTAATATTCAAATGTATTTACACAATTACTGCACTTACAGTCTCAAAACGACTTCTAAATTTAAGTGTTCTTCTTATTAATAAATCTCTTGTAACTCCTACTCAGTTATAAATCCTACTCAGTTATACAATCTGGCAATTTGTATGTCTGCACGAGGATAAGCAATTGCTTACACTGAATTTTCCTCTATCAAATCAACTGATTGATTTGATTTATTAGGTTGACCATTGTTTTGATTCCAAATCTATAAAAATATCACTCAGCTAATCAAAGTAAGCATAAATCTCTCATTTTCAACTTCATTTCATTTGGCACAAAGATAATTATCATAATTTGGAAATCAATTTGCGTGTATAATATACTTGGCCTTGAATACAATAACAGATTAAAATTTCATTTGCACGTATAATAATTAGTATAAGTTGATTTTAATTCATTCTAAAAAAAATTATTACATCACTTTCTGTGGAATATTGTAAGCAGCTCTAATCAATAACATTTTATGCAAAGAAAATTGCCAGCCAAGATAACAAGATTATCAGGGAGAAAAGAATATTTTATGAAACAGTTTATTATTAAGATATATTTCTGGGAAGACAACAGGGTATAGATGTGTTTATATCAAGAGGGAAGAAATAAAAGGCCTAGATATACTTCTTTATACTATGTAGCCAGGAATCGTTTCCAAGTAGAACAATGTGGTATGCAGGTTATAGTAGTTGAGTAAGCAAGGCATGAAACACAGGGACAATAAGTTTGTTTGCTGTGACACAACAGCCATTTAGGATAGTGAATGAAGAAGGGGATTGCCTATAGTTTAGGAGTTTGTATTTGAAATGGCTGGTGCCATCCTGATAAAATGATCAGAGGTTAGTAAGAAGCAAGAAACATTGTAGATGCCAAAATAAATGAATGGATTCTTAACTAGGAAATTGATCTAGAAATACTGTTTAAAGAAGATTTATGGGAATAAATCAGGCAGGTCACTACAAATAGTACTGTTGCTGAAGCTAAGTGAGTAGTAAACTGAAGTTGTTCCCAAGTGTAGAGATGTAAATTTGAATTATTTTAGAGGCTAGAGAAATAAAAGGAAAAATACAGATCTAAGAATTTGATGGGTAGACAAATGATAATAGATTTGACAGGTAAAATGTTTTTGTGGGAACTGATAACTGTCTTACTTTTAAGAAGCAGTCTTGAGGAGTAATTTTTCAGACAAAAAATAAAATGAACTTAGCTTGTTATGTGTCCAGGTAAATTTTATGGTGATGCATTTTAAAATAATATGTCTAGCAGAAAAAAAGCAAGCTTTTGTTTGGGTATGACTTTGACCATAAACAGCAAATCTCTTCTTCAATTGAAGAGACGAGATATAAGTAACTACCTATTCCTATGAAAAATAATGAATTCCAATTTAGAGGTATGATAACAATTGAAGTATGAGCCAGCATTTGTGCTACCTTCATCATTAAAAATACATATAAGCCTGTAAGAAGATGGATAGGTCAGTCAACACTGAGTGTTGTTTGTTGCCACAAATTATAGCAAGGAATGTTTCACAGTGTCATTGACTTGATATAAATGTCATCTATGACACCAGGCTATCTAATTACATAACTATAGGATACTATGGGGAGATTGGCTTCTTTCATCATGAGACACCTGCTATATCATCTTGAATCGTAATATGGGAGCCTTAATTTGATTTCAGAGTTAGCTATGTTGAAAAGTGTAAGAAGAGGCTCTTTTAGTGCAATGAAGCCAAACTGCAATTAAAATTCTACATTGATGTTCAGAATATCAGTGAGGCCAAGGAGCTTTCTACCCATTTTGCACAAGCTGTATGATATGTTTTTGTTCATTACTCTGCACTTTAACCCTTGCTTTTATTGCCTCAGTCATGACCCTACTGCAATTACGGGAAGTGCTGGATTCTGCATTGTAATTGCATTACTTTGTGAAACTGGGACACTGGTAATCATTCAACTAAGGAAGAAATACGGAACTGACATCTTGCGGAGAAAAATAGGCCTGATACGGTAGGAAAGAGCAAAGAATTGCAGACAAAAATGGAGCCTTCTAATGGGTGATGAGGGGGTTATTACGACTGTAGTGCCTTCTGCTGTTTCCCAGTAACGCCATTTAGACTTGATTCTCACAGGGTAACTTCCTTCCCACAGGGTCTTAGAAATTCTAACATGTTTAGGCAAAGGAGCAGTTCAGTATTAGAAAAACAACTGAATAGAAAAAGATTAGACTCAAATTAAGACAAACCAAAATCTTAAAGAATAGAAACGAGGAGATTGTATTCTATGAGGTGAAATCTGTAGGAGAGAGATAAGGGATAAATATTAGGAAAGAATTTCATAGTGTACAAAGCTCTTTCTAATCTATTACCAGATTTGATCTTTACAAAGCAGAAAAGTTGGAAGGATTTGTACTTTTTTACTATACAATTAGGGGGAATTTTGTTTTATTTATTCTAAAGTTCAACTCTAATAACCACTGCACCACCAGGGCCTCTAGTACACTTAATTGCATTATTGTGCCTTTCCACCTGACTTAAAGAACTCCAACATGTGTTCTTCATCACCTTTCAGTGGCCTTACTAACTATTGTGGTGAAAATGTTGAATTTTGTCTGAACCCTGTGACAACTGAAAAACAGCTCTGATTAAATACCCCCACCCCTTGAGTTCAGGTAGACAGCTTGCTACAAATAACCACTCTTACTATGTGACTTAGATAAGACTCATTGATGGCTTCTTGACAAGCCATACAAACTTCCATTCTTTGCATCATAAATGATTAACTGAATTTTTTGTCCCCACTGATCAATCAGAATCAAAATTCGTGTTAACCAAACTTATATTAAGCTTCTCTCTTCCTTCCATGTCCCTGAACTTTGACCCACCCTCAGCATGAGCCAATACACTACCCTCTTTAAGGGACCCCTCCCAGAAAATATGCTGGCCTTAGATAAACATTCTGATTTATTCTCCAATGATGTCACTTTTTCATCCCATTTCCCCACATCTTTTTTTTTTTTTTTTCTTTTCTTTTTTTCCCTATCCTTGTTTACTCTCAGGCTTTCTAAAAGAAAATCTTTTTTCTCTAGTTTTTGAGGCCTTTGCTGATCTTAAGAAGAGAGAGTTCCCCCTATTGTAGTCAAGGCCTCCACATGAACTGCAGGATTGCACCATTGCGATTCACAGAGTTTTCATTGGCTGTATTTTCAGAAATAGGTCACTAAGTCATTTTTCCTAGTCTGTCTTAGTCTAGAAGCTCTGCTGAGACCTGTTCAGCGTCATGTTATTGTTAGGTGCTGTTTAATTGGTTCTGACTCATAGCGACCTATGTACAACAGAATGAAACACTGTCTGGTCCTATGCCAACCCCATAGTCTTTGCTATGTTTGAGCCCATTGTTGTAGCCACTGGTCAATCCATCTCTTTGAGGGTCTTCCTCTTTCTACTGACCCTCTACTTTACCAAGCTTGATGTCCTTCTCACAGGACTGGTTTCCTCCTGATAACACGTCCAATGTACGTAAGACAAAGTCTCATAATCATTGCTTCTGTGGAGCATTCTGGCTGTACTTCTTCCTTTGTTCGTTCTTCTGGTAGTTCATAGTCTATTCAGTATTCTTCGCCAATGCCATAATTCAAAGGCATCAATTATTCTTCCATCTTCCTTATTCATTGTCTGGTTTTCGCATACATATAAGGCTATTGAAAATACCATGGCTTGGATCAGGTGCACCTTAGTTCTCAAAGTGACGTCATCAAAGTAGCACCATAGCAACACAAAAGCCTCCACTGACATACAGGTGGTGGCTGTGTTTAAGGAACATTGACCTGGGATCTAACCTGTGTCTCTCCCATGGAAGGCAAGAACTCTGCCTTTAAATCACCACTGTCCTCCTGCCCCCACTATTGTAGCAGTCTCCTACTATTACAAAATCCTTATCCCTCTTTTCTTTCTTTCCTACCTAAGTCCAGAATTGCTTTTTATTTGACAGTGGTCAACATTCCTATTTATCAAATGTTCTATTACTTGATTTTATATCTAAAAAATAATATCTATTTATCAGTGAATTTCACTCTCAAAAATTTGAAAATAAATGTACTTTGTTGGTTCATTGTTGTTTGTTACAAAGCATGATTTTAAAAAAATAGTTAATTATTGTTTTTTATTTTCCTTAACAAATACTCTTTTCTGAGTTAAGAAATGGAGAAAAGTGAATAGATAATGAACCATTACTGTTTATATTCAAAAACACTAAAACTATTTTTAAGCAATGAAACATAAAAGCTGTATCAATAAATTGGTCATCTAATAGGAAACCCTGGTGGCATACTGGTTGAGAGCTACGGCTGCTAACCAAAATCTCGGCAGTTCAAATCCACCAGGTGCTCCTTGGAAACTTTATGGGGCAGTTCTACTCTGTCCTATAGGATCACTATGAGTCGGAATCTATGAGCCAGACAGTAACGAGTTTTGGTTTTGGTATTATGATGCATCTTCTCCAAACTTACTTCTGAATAAGCTTTAATTATTGTCCAAAAATGAAAAGGAATTTCTTTTTATAATTAAAATAATTAATAAAAGCTAGTCCAAAATCCTAAAAGCATTTCTTTTGGAAAAATTTCAAGAGAAAAAAAAAATTGACACATGACATCCCCTTAACAGTGCTGGGTGTGTGCTTTGTAGGATACAGTTGATAAGTACATAAGTTTTGAGGAATATAGCAAATCAACACTTTATATAAGCATATAAACATCAGTAGACTGATGTATGTTCAATGGCAAATGTATAAAAATAAAAAAAAATTCCAAATAGGTATGTAAAGATAGCAGAAATATATATCCAGAGAGTATTTCTATATTTATATATTAGTATAGATTTTTTACCTGTCATACTTACATTTACAATCTGTATATTCAGAAATTGATTAAAAAACACCAGTTGTAGCAGCACTTCTGAAAAAAGCCATAAGATACCTGTCACAACAGATTCAAGAATAATATATATATTATATATATTTCAAGTTTAGTTTACTCCTCCCCTTCTAAAATGTCAAAGAATTAGAACTTTCTATAACCTAGGAAAAGGAACAAGGGAAGAGAAGGCAGAGTTAATACAATGAAGCACCTTGTTTGTCCCATACATAGATATGCAAAGTGAAACAACAAATTATTTTATTAAAAGCCTTCTTTTTTTTTAAATCTCATTATCTTATTTCCAAACTATCTAATTCAATTATATAAATAAGTCATTTATTCATTGGTAAACAAATGCATACTGAGAACTGTTTATAAAAGACAAAACATATTCTGATATGTTATCAAGAAAAATTGGATAATTGCTTAATAACAATAATTTTTTGTGACTCTAAATTTTAGAAAATTTAACCTTATAGTAAAAATTCAAATTCCCATTTCACAAAAGGCTGCAAATGCTAGATCTAGTTTAGTGGTAAATCAATCTATTTGAGAATGTGGAGAAAATTCTCAGGGGAATTAGAAGCATGGAGAAGAAGTAACTAGACTGATTAAAAGTAATAATCCAGTGAACTAGGTAATTTCTCCTTAATTAGGTAAAAAGTATGAAATTGTGAATTTGACTCACACCACTGAGAACCAAAAATAATTGCACCCACGCTCAGACCGGACACTGAGAAACTAAACCATACCTCTCTGTCTACATTAAAGTGATATTGTTTTTCCACTATTCCATTAGCTTTTTCTACACTTCCAGGAGAGTCTTGACCCAGCAAATAGTTTGAGAGTTCATTATGAAACATCCTTGAGTTCAGCTCCTGACTAAAATCCTATGTGTAATTTTTCAGGCCTGACAGACCCCACAGAAGAAAAGCTGCCTTGGACAATCAGACTTGATGCACAGCAAAATCAATGGGTTGTAGTCACTGAAGGGATTAATCAAGGACTCAACACTGCCCCCCTACCCCCCGATCTGTGCTCTTTCACATGTCTACATTCCTAGCTCAGGTGCCTCCATATGGAGGTCTGTTTTGGGGAGTCTTTTAGAAGAAACTCTCCTTAGGCACCTCTTCTTAAGCCCCCTTATCATGGGAAAGAGGAAGGGAACTTGAAGGCATTTCTCTCTATTCCTGCACAGTGCTCTACTTTTTCATCATATTCCTATCCCCTTCCTGTCCTCCCCCTGGCCCTAATGCCCATAAAACTGTAGAAACCTTTTGTTTGGGGCTCCCTCAACAGTGAGATGCTATCCATATCTGAGCTGATCCACTTGACCCTCTCCTGGGCACTAGACCCTCTCCTGGGCACTTCCCCTTGGGAAAAATGGAATAGGAAGTTACCTTTTCCTTATACCACTGCAGTAAATGATTAAAGGCTTGGCTGGTACTTTCATTTTGACTAATTGTCTTAAGTGACTACTTGGACACTTGGCAGGTTAGCTTAGCTCTCTCTCAGCTCAACTCAACTCAGCTAAACTCCTTGTCATTACTTAGGGATCCAGCAACTCTTTAGTGTTATTACATCAAATAGCCCAAATTTTGAGTCTTATTTAAAAAAAAAAAAAAAAAAAATTTATATCTCTACCATTGCAAATTGAGGCTGGCCATATACTGTTCTTTTTATAATGACTTCCTAGGACTCTAAGAATTCATTAAAATAAAAATTTACATAAGGGGCCATTCTATCATTAGAAGAACTAACTTCAGTCTGTTAGAAACACAAACTGAAACAATGATTATTTCACGTTTGAGCCACAAGATCCGTTGCATTACTGGAGGTTGATGAAGCATCTCAAATATAAACTCTTATGGATAGAGTTGAAATAATTAGAAATTTTAGCTTCATATCGATTTGTTATTGTATAGACTCAGTTTCTCTTTTCCTGGAATTAGGACAATATTGGAATCAGGGCACTAGTTGTTTGTTTTTGAGGGTGACGTTTCCTCTTGGGAACTAAAAAACATTAGTTCCTGCTGTCTACATTGGTAATGGATTCACAGACATTAAGTAACTTGCATTTTCTTAGGCAGGAAAAAAACCAAATATCCATTGTTAACTTGCCTAATTTTCTTTTTAGTGAAAAGACATAGTGTCCATTTTCCCTGACTGCTCTCCATGAGTTAAAATCATTATGTTAATAAACAAGGTATTTTCTTCTTAGGCATCTAAGCAACTTTGGATATCTACAGACTACATCGGGGACAGATGTTAAAAAGAAAAAAATATGTATATATCCTTTTGAAATAACCTTCAATAAGTAGTAGAGTCATTAACTTTATCCAATAAGTCAGTGCTACACAGGCGTTTCAAGTTGAATAGTAGAAACAATCCCCACAAAGAGATAGGAGCTTTGAAAGCAGTTGTTTTTGTAATCAGCTAATCACTGATTCATAAAATATTCTTAGATATTTACTAATAATACCAATTGGGTCACACCATTCAAGAAAAAAAATGATCAAAGACATTGAGTTGCACTTTCTAATATTGTAACCTCCCTACCGCCTTATTCTGTTGGCAGTTAGTTAAGCATCAATCAAAACTTCTACCTCTTAGAACTAGCTCATGGTTTTTTGTTTATTTTGTTTTGTTTTGCCTTTTGTATTTTGTTGTTGTTAACCTATCACTATATGTCACATTGGTTTTTATTTTATCTTCCCTCCCGAATGGCAAACTCTTAAGGACAAGAGCTGAATCTTATTTCTGTTTGGCTTCACCAAGTTTTTCACAGATTCAGATAGTTAATACGTTAATTTGGAAAATAGGAGCAGTACTGGACAATTAATTTGTTCATTTGAAAAGCATTTAAGGGTGGATGAATAAATTTTCATATATTATATTTTTTATATATCTGCATATATATGTTTATATAATGTTAGAAGTCCTATTTACAAAGACTGTGGTAAAAAAAAAAACAAATACAAGTATAAGATAACTTAAGTTAGTACACAGAATTGTGTATCATAAAAGATGAGGCAATCAAATACCTATGTTCATCCAAAGACTTCACCAAAAGAGTAAAAAGACTACCTACAGACTGGGAAAAAGTTTTTAGCTATGACATTTCTGATCAGCGCCTGATCTCTAAAATCTACGTGATACTGCAAAAACTCAACTGCAAAAAGACAAATAATCCCATTAAAAAATATACAAAAGATATGAACAGACACTTCACTAAAGAAGACATTCAGGTAGCTAACAGATATATGAGGAAATGCTCTCGACCATTAGCCATTAGAGAAATACAGATCAAAACTACAATGAGATTTCATCTCACTCCAACAAGGCTTGCATTAATCCAAAAAACACAAAATAATAAATGCTGGAGAGGCTGTAGAGAGATTGGAACACTTCTACACTCCTGGTGGGAATGTCAAATGGTACAAGCACTTTGGGAATCGATTTGGCCCTTCCTTAAAAAGCTAGAAATAGAACTACCATACGATCCAGCAATCCCACTCCTCAGAATATATCCTAGAGAAATAAGAGCCTTTACATGAACAGATATATGCACACCCATGTTTATTGCAGCACTGTTTACAATAGTAAAACGAAGGAAACAACCAAGGTGCCCATCAACGGATGAAAGGATAAGTAAATTATGGTATAGTCACACAATGGAATACTATGCATCGATAAAGAACAGTGATGAAGCTGTGAAACATTTCATAACACGGAGGAATCTGTAAGGCATTATGCTGAGTGAAATTAGTCAGTTGCAAAAGGACAAATATTGTATAAGACTACTATTATAAGAACTTGAGAAATAGTTTAAACTGAGAAGAAAACATTCTTTTGTGGTTATGAGAAGGGGGAGGGAGGGGGGTTGGAGAGGGGCGTTCACTAATTAGATAGTAGATAAGAACCACTTTAGGTGAAGGGAAAGACAGCACACAATACTGGGGAGGTCAGCACAACTGGACTAAACCAAAAGCAAAGAAGTTTCCTGAATAAACTGAATGCTTCGAAAGCCAGCGTAGCAGGGTCAGGAGTTTGGGGACCATGGTTTCAGGGGACATCTAAGTCAACTGGCACAATAAAATCTATTAAGAAAACATTCTGCATCCCACTTTGAAGAGTGGTGTCTGGAGTCTTAAAAGCTAGCAAGCAGCCATCTAAGATGCATCAATTGGTCTCAACCCACCTGGATCAAAGGAGAATGAAGAACACCTAGGACACAAGGTGATTACAAGCCCAAGAGACAGAAAAGGCCACATGAACCAGAGACTACATCATCCTGACACCAGAAAAACTAGATGGTGCCTGGCTACAACCAATGACTGTCCTGACAGGGAACACAACAGAGAATTCCTGAGGCAGCAGGAGAGCAGTGGGATGCAGACCCCAAATTCTCATAAAAAGACCAGACTTAATGGTCTGACTGAGACTAGAAGGACCCCGGTGGTCATGGCCCCCAGGCCTTCTGTTGGCCTAAGACAGGAACCATTCCCAAAGCCAACTCTTCAGACATGGATTGGACTGGATAGTGGGTTAGAAAGGGATGCTGGTAAGGAGTGAGCTTTTTGGAGCATGTGGACATTTGAGACCATGCTGGCATGTTCTGCCTGGAGGAGAGATGAGAGGGTGGAGGGGGTTAGAAGCTGGTGAAATGGACACGAAAAGAGAGAGTGGAGGGAGAGAGCGGGCTGTCTCATTGGGGGAGAGTAATTGGGAGTGTGTAGCAAGGTGTATATGGGTTTTTGTGTGAGAGACTGACTTGATTTGTAAACTTTTACTTAAAGCACAATAAAAATTACCAAAAAAAAGATGAGGCAATCAGTTATGGGGCATAAAACTGTGCTAGATTTCAAGAACACAAGCACTGGTACAATTTATCTCTAAATAGTAAGAAGGCGAAAGTAACTGAAGTACAAGGCAAAATTTAAGTTGAAAATATTGGGAGGTATGTACTTTTTATTTTTTTTTATGTACATGCACTTAACGTCTGCATTGAATGAGGTAAAATAAGGCACAAAATATTTTCCTTAATTTACTCTTTCCAAAAAGTTGTATACTAAGTCCATCAATAATCCGTCATTATTACCATGACTCTTAGCAAAACAAGAGTGTTATGCTAAAAATGTAAATACATGTGCATTGTCTTATTTGTAACAGCAGGTAGTCAAATGGTATGATTTAAATTGAATACATCTAGTAAACACATAAAATAAGGAGAATACTATTAACTAAAATCAAACGAGAGCGGACAGGAAGGGGTGGAGGAAGGAAAAGGAAGTATTCTAATTGATACTAGCATATGCTAGGGAGCTAAACAGAAGAAATAGAAGGTTGAAAATCGTATTTCAATAAATGTGAATTTAATCACAAAAATGAAAAAAATCATACATAATTTCCTAATTATCATAAAACTATAATTAACATAAAGCAAAGGAAAAAATATAAAATGGAATGCTTGAATTTCCATAACTATAGTAAATCAGAAACCCTGGTGGTGTAGTGGTTAAGAGCTACAGCTGCCAACCAAAAGATTGGAGATTGGAATCCATCAGGCACTCCTTGAAACCCTATGTAAAAACAGTATAAATTGTGTTGCTGTTGTTAGCTGCCTTCGAATCAGCCCCTAGCTCATGGTAATCTCATGTGCAATGAAATGGAAGATTCTCTGGTCCTATGCCATTCCCAGGGAAGGTTACAGAATGAACTATTGTGACCCATAGGGCTTTCACTTGTTGATGATAGTTAAAGTGATAGGTATGTTCCATATTAATAAAAATAAATACACTGAATCCTTTACTGAAAGGAGCAGAATACGAGACTTAGTACAGGGAAAAACTGTATACTGAATACTAGATATACCACTAAAGCAAAGTACTTCTAGGTTAAAACTAAAGGAATGAATTAGGGTATGTAGGCAAATACAAATAAGTAAAACCAATTCAGGATAAGATTGTCAGAAAAGATAGTGTTCAGGACAATAAAATTTAAATTAAAAAAGTGCATTTTATAATTCTAAAGATGCAATTTACAATGAGAATATCAACTTTAAGAATATCAATGCATCATAAACAGACCATCAGCATTCTACAAGAAGAAATAAACAGAAATAAATTACTTTACCTCAGTTCATTACAGATCAAATAACCAGAGAAATCATTAATGGCTGCTTTCCTCAAACTCTTGAAAACTGGTTAAAATTGAAAATTTATTAGGAAATTATGACCTATATAGCTTTAGAAGAAATAGAAAATTCTCACAAACAGACAAAATATAGGCAATTTATAGTTATTTTCAATTCAAGAAACACCAACTACCTGACAAAAGATAGCACTAAACCTACAAAAACATATTCTTGCAGTGGCATTTAGAATACTCCAAATTTTAATCTAACAAGATTTCAGATTGTTTTATAAGCAAATTGTGATATTGATACAATAATTTACATGACAGTAATTTACAACAAAACATCTACAGGTTATTCATCCTTATAAATATCAATGAAGAAATTCTCAATAAAATATTACCAAAAGAATGCAACAGCATACAATATATGGATCATTCCATATTAGCAATTTCATTAGTATATTGTTGCAGGAGAAAAATCATGGCAAAAATCTATGGATATTATAAAACTTGAAGTTTTATTTTCAAATAAAAACTCATTAATGTATGTATTGATAAACCAAACCCATTGCTGTCAAGTCTATTCGGACTCATAGCAACCCTACGGGACAGAGTAGAACTGCCCCAGAGAGTTTCCAAGGAGTGCCTGGTGGATTTGAACTGCCAAACTTTTGGTTAGCAGCCGCAGCACTTACTCACTACGCCACCAGGGTTTCCCTATGTATTGATATATAGCTTAGATAGGAAGATAGAATATATCTGCCTCACTACCAAATTATCAACATGTCTACTGTGAATTTACTACGATAGCCAGCACTTAGAAGTTTGCCCTCTAATATCACAGCAGAAATTCTTACCAATACATTTTAATAAGTGGGGAATAATAGTTATATGTATAAACGAGACAAACACGCAAACCTGATGCTATTTGCAGATGACAAATCTTTACCAATAAAACTTGACTCTTAGCGGCCCTATGGGACAGAGTAGAACCACCCCATGGAGTTTCCAAGGAGTGCGCCTGGCAGATTTGAACTGCTGACCCTTTGGCTAGCAGCTGTAGCACTTAACCACTAAAAAAAAACACTAGAAAGTGCAAAAACAAATTGATTCTGTAACTCTGTGAAAGAGAAAATTAATATACAGAAATAAATAGCTTTAAGTTATACAAACAATAATCCATACAGAAAATATCATGAAAGACTTGTAAATATAACAAAACAGATGAAATATTTATGGAATAAACTTTAAAAGAAATGGTCAAGAAAACTTCAAAATACTAATAAAGTGTACAAAACAATATTAAAATGGAAAGATTCACCATATTTTTGGTGAGGAGTTCTCAGTGTTGTAGTTATGTTAACATTACTTAAGACAAATGACAAATTTCTTATGAGATGATAAAATTGCCATCGATTTTTCCCCCTGAGAAACGAATAATGAATTAATCCTAAGTTTAAATGCCATCATTTTTCTGTCAGTTTGTCATTCTCTGGTGCCTTGCATATTGCTGTGATGCTGGAAACTACACCAACAGTATTTCAAATACCACCAGGGTCACCCTTGGTGGACAGGTTTGAGCGGACCTTCCAAAATAAGTGGTGGTGTAGTGGTTAAGTGCTACCGCTGCTAGCCAAAGGGTCCGCAGTTCAAATCCGCCAGGCGCTCCTTGGAAACTCCATGGGGTGGTTCTACTCTGTCCTATAGGGCCGCTAAGAGTAGGAATCGACTCCACGGCACTGGGTTTGGTTTTGTTTTTTTGGTCCAAAATAAGACAGACTAGAGAGAAGGACATGGTGATCAACTTCTTAAAAAAAAAAAAAAAGGCCAGTGAAAACCTTATGAATAGCAGCAAAACATTGGTATAGTGCTAGAAGATGAACTCCTCAGGTTGGAAGACACTCAAAATATGACTGGGAACAGCTGCTTCCTCAAAGTGAAGACCTTAATGACATGGATGGAAAAAAGCTATCTGGGCCTTCATTTGTCAATGTGACATGACTCAAAATGAGAAGAAACAGATGCAAACACCCCTCAATAATCAGAGCATGGAATGTACAAAGTATGAATCCAGGAAAATTGGTTGTCAAAAAACAAATGAAGCACATAAAGATGGATATCCTAGGCATTAGTGAGCTGAAATGGACTGGTATTGGCCATTTTGAATCCGAAAATCATATGGTGTACTATGCTGCAATGACAAATTGAAGAAGAAAGGCATCACATTCATCATCAAAAAGAACATTTCAAGATCTATCCTGAAAGACAACTCTGTCAGTGATCACATAATATACATACGTCTGCAAGAAAGAGCCGTTAATATGGCTATTAGTCAAGTTTATGCACCAACCATTAATGCTATTAATGAAAAAACTGAAGATTTTTACGAACTTCTGCAGTCTGAAGTTGATCAAACATACAATCAAGATGCATTGATAATTACTGGTGATTGGAATGCAAAAGTTAATACAAAGAAGAAGTATCTGTAGTTGTAAAATATAGCCTTGGTGACAGAAATGACTATGGAGAGTGTGGGATAGAATTTTGCATGACCGATGACTTATTCATGGCAAATATCTTTTTTCAACAACGTAAACGGCGACTATAAACATGACTTCACTAAATGGAATGCACATAAATCAAATCAACTACATCTGTGGAAACAAACAATGGAGAAGTTCAATATCAGTCAGAACAAGGCCAGGATGACTGTGGAACAGATCATCAACTTTTCCATTGAAAATTCAAGAAGAAGCTGAAGAAAATTAAAACAAATTTACAGGAACCAAAATATGACATTTAGTATATCCCACCTGGATTTAGAGACCATCTCAAGATTAAACTTGATGCATTAAACACTGATGACCAAAGACCAGATAAGCTGTAGGATGATGTCAAAATTATCATACATAAAGAAAGCAAAAGATCATTAAAAAGAAAGAAAAGACCAAAGTGGATGTCAGAAGAGACTCTGAAACTTGATCTTGAAGGTCAAATAGCTAAAGCAAAAGGAAGAAATGATCACTTAAAAGAGATGAACAAAAGATTTCAAACAGCAGCTCGGGAAGACAAAGTCAAGTATTATACTGAAATGGGTATAGAACTGGAGTTGGAAAATCAAAAGAGAAGAACATGTTTGACATTTCTCAGACTGAAAGTACTGAAGAAAACATTCAAGCCTTAAGTTGCTATACCGAAGGGTTCTCTGGGCAAAATATTGAATGATACAGGAACCATCAAAAGAAGATGAAAGGAATACACAGAGTCACTGTACCAAAAAGAAATGAAGTTCAACCATTTCAGGAGGAAGCATATGATCAAGAACTGATGGCAGTGAAGAAAGAATTTCAAGCCGCACTGAAGGTGTCGAAAAATGAGGTTCCATGAATTGACAGAATGTTGACTGAGATGTTTCAACAAAGGAAATGGTCACTCAACTTTCCCAAGTAATTTGGAATACAGCTACTTGGCCAACTGGAAGAGATCCATATTTTTGCCCATTCCAAAGAAAGGTGATCCAACAGAATGTGGAAATTATTGAACAGTATGAACGTTATCACATTTTTGTAAAATATTGCTGAAGATAATTAAAAAAAACAGTTGTAGCAGTACATTGACATGGAACTACCGGAAATTCAAGCTGGATTCAGAAGAGGATATGGAATGAGGGATATCATGGCTGATGTAGGATAGATCTTGGCTGAAAGTAGAGAATACCAGAAAGATGTTTACCTGTGTTTTAATGACTATGCAAATGTCAAGCTGGTTCCAACTCATAGTGACCCTATGTACAGAAAAAAACACTGCCCACTCTGCCCGATCTTCACAATCTTTGGTATACTTGAGCGCAAAGCAGAGAATTCCAGAAAGATGTTTAGCTGTGCTTTATTGACTATGCAAAGGCATTCAGCTGTGTGGATCATAACAAATTTTGGATAGCATTGCAAAAAAAATGGGAGTTCTAGAACGCTTAATTGTGCTCACATGAAAACTGTACATAGACAAACAGCCAGTCATTCAAACAGAACATGGGGATATTGAGTGAGTTAAAATCACAAAAGTTGTACATCAGGGTTGTATCCTTTCATGTTACCTATTCAATCTGTACACACAGCAAACAATCTGAGAAGCCGGATTGTATGAAGAAGAATGTGGCATCAAGATCGGAGGAAGACTCATTAACAACCTGTGATAAAAGTGAAGAGGGCTTGAAGCACTTACTCATGAAAAGCAAAGAGTACAGCCTTCCGTATGGATTACACCTCAACATAAACAAAAATCCTCACACCTAAACCATTAAGCGACACCATTGCAAATGGAAAAATTATTGAGGTTGTCAAGGATTTCATGTTACTTAGATCCACAATCAATGCCCATAGAAGCATCAGTCAAGAAACCACATGACGTATTGTGTTCAGCAAATCTACAACTCTTTAAAGTGTTAAATAGTAAAGATGTCACTTTGAGGACTAAGGTACACTTGACCCAAGCCATGGTATTTTTCATTGCCTCATGTACAAGTGAGGCAATTGAAAATGGGCAATGAATAAGAAAGACAGAAAAATTGATGATTTTGAATTATGGTGTTGGCAAAATATCGAATATACCATGGACTTCCAGAAGAGTGAACAAATCTGTCTCTGAAGAAGTACAGCCAGAATGACCCTCAGAAGTCAGGATGGTAAGACTTCATCTCAAGTACCTTGGGCATGTTGTCAGAAGGGACCAGTCCTTGGAGAAGTACATCATGCGTGGTAAAGTAGAGGGTCAGTGAAAAAAAGGAAGACCCTCAATGGGATGGATTGACACAGTGTCTGCAACAATGGGCTCAAATATAGCAACAATTGTGAGAATGGCGCAGCAAAGGGTAGTGTTTCATTCTGTTGTACATAGGGTTGCTGTTAGTCGGAGTTGGCTCTAGGGTGCTTAACAACAACTAACAAATTTAAATGGAAAAAAAAAAAAGCAACCGGAAGTAAAATCCCACATAATGCTCTAAGAGAAAAGTAACCTGTGCGTCTAGTGCTGCATAAAAGAAATATCACAAGTGGATAGCTTTAACAGAAAGGAATTTCATCTCTCACAGTCTAGTAGGCTACAAGTCCAAATTCAGGGGGTCAGCTCCAGGAGAAGGCTTTCTCTCTCTGTTGTCTCTGGAGGAAGGTTCTTGTCACCAAACTTCCCTGGTCAAAGAGATTCTCAGCACAGGGACCCCAGGTCCAAAGGACTCAATATTCCCCTGGGTCTCATTTATTGGTGGTGTGAGGTCCCCATTTTTTTTTTATGAGGTCCCCGTGTCTCCCTGCTTGCTTCTCTCTTTTATCTCTTGTAAGATAAAAGTTGATGCAGACCACATTCCAGGGAAACTCCCTTTACATTGGCTTAGGGATGTGACCTGAATGAGGGTGTCACATCCCACCCTAATCTTCTTTAACATAACCTAATCTTGCCTCATTAATCACAGCCAGAGATGAGGATTTACAATACATAGGAAAATTACATCAATCACAAAATGGAGAACTACCACACAATACTGGGAATCATGGCCTAACCAAGTTGACATATATTTTAGGGGAACACAATTCATGACACTGAGGTACCAGCCACACAGCAAGCCAAACATATTGTAAAACTCAGTTATTAAAATAAAATGGCAGTGGCATATGGATCAATACATAGACCAATAGAACAGGATGGAAAGCCAGAGGTGAATCTCAATGCATTTGAGAAT
Organism: Elephas maximus indicus; assembly: GCF_024166365.1. Lineage (NCBI taxonomy): Eukaryota > Metazoa > Chordata > Mammalia > Proboscidea > Elephantidae > Elephas > Elephas maximus. Next base: position 53,386,222 of record NC_064842.1, on the reverse strand, counting down.
TTAGAGTATGATAAAAGTAGAATCTCAAATCAGTTGTGAATATAAACAAAAATGCCAGTACCTCAAAGACTGTGATCAAGACTGGAAGGGTACACGCTTGTACAGTGTTGAAGGACATATTAACTGGTGTGACTGCTATACAAGGAAATGTCAGTACCTGTCAGTACTAAAAATGCAAATACTTTTTGACAGAGTGATATTAATTCATAGTGTTTATCTACAGGTATGTGTATACAAATTCAAAATTATGTATATGAAGGTAATATATTGCAACATGATTAGCAATGGAAAATATTTTTTAAAGTTTAAATATCCATAATTTTGGGATAAGTAAGAAACAAACAAAAAAACAAAACCAGTTGCGATTAAGTCAATTCCAACCCATAGCAACCACACAGGAGAGAGTAGAACTGCCCCATAGAGTTTCCAGGGAGCAGCTGTTGGCTTTGAACTGCAGATTTTTTGGTTAGCAGCCATAGCTCTTAACCACTGTGCCACCATATAGAATTAAATACAAAGGAGAATTCAGATTACAATGCTTCTTTTATAAATATACTTTAAGAACACTTCACATTTAGAAATAAATTGAAGCAAATTTACTGTGACGTGTAAGACGTACTTGACCTACTATCTGCTTAATTATCCAAACTTACATATATATAAACAGTATGTAACTAATGTGAGTTCATTAATTTCATCTGCATTTGAGAAGATAGCACATTAAAGAGATGAGCTCTTAAATACACTGACAAATTTGAAAGTAGAATTTGGGAAAGAATATAGAGAATCTAGTAATTCTGGACTTAAAAAGAGTAGCAAAATGAAACTTTTTTTTTTTTTTTTTTATCATTTACAGCCTTCTCCAGTAGGTGTAATATTATCAAATTACTGTCTGCTGTTTTAAGCAATTCAAATTTTGACATCGATTTTTATCCAGCATTATCACAGCGAAAGGTAGGTCAACTCCCAAACAGGCAATAATAAAACAGATGTGAATGGAAGACAAAAATGAAAAGACCAAAAAGCCCATGAAAATCCTAAAAGTACAGTGTGGTATAATGACAATGGGTTGTAAAGGAAAATGGAAAGGGAACACATGAGATAATAATTGACTTTATATATGTTGAATGCTAATTAAGGAGGTTGTAGGTACTCAGTTAAAGATGCCGAACCAAACCTGTTGCTGCCAAGTTGATTCCGACTCATAGCGACCCTATAGAACAGAGTAGAACTGTCCCATAGAGTTTCCAAGGAGTGGCTGGTGGATTCAAACTGTCATACTTTTGGTTAGCAGTTGAATCCTTAACCACTTCACCACCAGGGACACAATCAAAAATGTGGATATGTCTCTGTGGAGTTGTATGAGATCTAATTTGAAGAGTTTTTTGACATACAAGAAATCTGATTGCCCCTGTCTAAGCCTCTGTCTCCCCAGTGTCTGGACGGACATTGTCTGGAAGGTGGAAGCCTCAGATCTTCTTCAACTGATAAAATCAATACACCATTCAGCCCCACAGCATCCCTATCTGATTTGAGAACATTCCACGGCTTATCTCTGTTAATTCATTCAAACAGGTCCAGAAACCCTAGATCTTCTCTCATACCCAGATTTTAGTCTACAGGCAGGGAGGCAAACCTTACTCATCCCAGCCTCTGGAATTTCTATTGTGCATCTTCCCTGCTTTCTTTCTATCCTTTGTATTTACACCATCTGATACTTTTTTTTTTACTTATATATTTGTGTGTTTCCCACTGGGAGAGAAAATTTTGTGCGTCCGATCACTCCAACCATAATCAGTTCCTGGCATATAGTAGGTGCTCAATAATTATTTGTTGAATTGTATAATGAATGTGCATAAATGCTTTCATTATGTCTGTCTTATACTTCCTGACCCTGTGAAAGGACAAGTGGAGGGTGAACTGGAATTAAAAAAAAAAAAAAATCCACTAGGTATCAGACTCCAGATTTTTTTTTAAATGAGGAAAAAGATAAGCAGTATCTTAATCAATATTCATCAGACTCCAGATTTTTTTTTAAATGAGGAAAAAGATTTAAAAAAAAAAATAAGCAGTATCTTAATCAACATTCCAGTATCTTATGTAGGAGCAACACACGCACACAAAACAATAAGGTTAAAATCAGTGTCCCTATTCCCTTTATAACTCATCCATTAGCAAATAATATCACCTCTATTTTTTAAAAGCACCCCAACCATATCATATTTATTAAAGAATTAGAAAGCAAACTTAAAGTGCTGATGAAAGCAGAGATATTTTAAATATAAGGAAAGAAAAAATGGTGTAAAACAGCTGATTAGGAGAATGGAACATTGAATACAATCCAAGATAGGAAATAATAGCAATAAGAGATCTTTAAGGTTAAAAAGATCTTTAAGGTTAGAAGTAACAAATTTAAATATTCACACAAGTGATCAAATGAATAGATGTCTAAAAGATTAAAAAATGAAGGAAAAAGAAAATGCTGACGAAAACTGATGTAAATTTTCCACAATTTCAGAAACAATTTCTTTTTATTATGATTTAGGTGAAAGTTTACAGAGCATATTAGTTTCTCATTAAACAGTCAATATACAACTTGTGTGTGACATTGATTGCCAACTCTGGTATGTGTCAATACTCTGATTCTCTGTTTCCATTGTTCCACTTTTACTGTCCCTTCCTGCCTTCTCATTTTAGCTTTTCAGCTGGTGTACCCATTAGTCTTGTACACATGATTGAACAAACTATGAAGTACATCTCTTCAGGTGTGTTATTGTTGGCCCTATAGACCTGTGTAAACTTTGGTTAAAGGATGAACTGCAGGAATGACTTCAGTACTGAGTTAAAAGGGTGTCCAGCCTCTGTCAGACTAGCAAGCCTGGTTTGTGTGTGTGTGTGTGTGTAAATTTGAATTTTGTTCTACTTTTTTCTCCCGCTGTGTCAAGGATCCTCTATCGTGGTCCCTGCCAGAGAAGTAGGTAGTGGTACCCTGACACTACCTAGTTGTTCTGGGCTCAGTCTCGTGGAGGTTGTGTTGATTTTGATCCATTAGTCCTTCGGATTAATCTTTCTCTTGTGGCTTTGGTCTTCTTTATTCTCCTTTGCTCTAGCTGGAATGATACCAGTAGATGTATTTTAGATGGCTGCTCAAACACTTTTAAGACCCCAGACACTACTTACCACAGTCAGAAACAGAACGCTATCTTTGGAGACTAAGTTATGCCAGTGGAGCTAGATGTCCCCCAAAACCATGGTCCCCAGCCTTTAGACCAGTAGTTCAAGCTCTCAGGGTATCTGGATGTGCCTGTGAAGCTTCTATGACTTTGTCCTGGTCAAGTTGTGCTGACTTCTCCAGTATTAGGTACTGTTTTACCCTTCACCAAAGTTACAACTTACCTGCTATCTAGTTAGTGTTTTTCCCTACCCACCCCTCCCTTCCTTCGTAACCATCAAAGATTGTTACATTTTGTGCAAAAACATTTTCATATGTATTTATAATAGTGGTCTCACACAATATCTGCCCTTTTGTTATTGGCTTATTTCACTCAGCCTAATGCCCTTCAGGTTCATTCATGTTGTGAGGTGTTTCACAGATTCATCATTGTTCTTTATTGTTGCATAGTATTCCATTGTGTGGGTGTATAATAGTTTGTTTATCCATTCATCTGTTGATGGACACTTAGTTTGTTTCTATCTTTTTACTATTGTGAATAATGCTGCATGAGTATGCATATGTTTATTCATATGGCGGCTCTTATTTCTCTAGGATATACTTCTAGGATTGGGATTGCTGGATCATATGATATTTATATTTCTAGCTTTTTAAGGAAGCACCATATTGTTTTCCAAAATGGTTGTAGCATTTTGCATTCCCACCACCGACGCCTAAGACTTGCAATCTCCCTGCTACCTCTCCGACATTTGTTTTGTTTTTGTTTTTTTTTTGATTCATGCCAGTAATGTCCAAGTGAGATAGTATCTCACTATAGTTTTGATTTGCATTTCTCTCCCTATGCATCTGTCAGTTTGTCCTATTTTGGGGGCTTGTGTGTTGCTGTGATGTTGGAAGCTATGCCACTGGTTTTCAAATACCAGCAAGGTCACCTATGGTAGACAGGTTTCAGCTGAGCTTCCAGACAAAGGCAGACTAGGAAGAAGGACCCTGTGGCCTACTTTTGAAAAGAATTAGCCAGTGAAAACCTTGATATAGTGCTGGAAGATAAGCCCCTCAGGTTGGAAGGCACTCAAAACACGACTGGAAAAGAGCTGTTTCTTCAAAGTACAGTCGACCTTAATGATGTGAATAGAATCAAGCATTTGAAACTTTCTTTTGCTGATGTGGCATGACTCAACATGAGAAGAAACAGTTACAAACATCCATTAATTATCAGAAAAGGATTAGTAATTGGAAAATATGGTCTCAGTGATAGAAACGATGCTGGAGATAGCATGATAGAATTATGCAAGACCAACAACTTCTTTTTTGGAAATATCTTTTTTCACCAACATAAATGGTGACTATACATGTGGACCTCACCAGATGGAATATACAGGAATCAAATTAACTACATCTCTGGAAAAAGACAATAGAAAAGCTCAATATCATCAGTCAGAACAAGGCCAGGGACCGACTGTGGAACATACCATCAATTGCTCATATGCAAGTTCAAGTTGAAACTGAAGAAAATTAGAACAAGTCCATGACAGCCAAAGTACAACCTGGAGTTTATCTCACTTGAATTTAGAGACCATATCAAGAACAGATTTGATGCATTGAACACTAATGACTGAAGACCAGACAAGTTCTGGAATGACATCAAGGACATCATGCATGAATAAAGCAAGAGGTCATTGAAAAGACAGGAAAAAAAGAAAAAACCAAAATGAATGTCAGAAGAGACTCTGAAACTTGCTCTTGAAAATTGAGTGGGTAAAGTAAAAGGAAGAAATGATGAAGTAACTTGTTGAACAGAAGATTTCAAAGGGTGACTCGAAAAGAAAAAAATAGAGTATTAATAATGAAATGTGCAAAGATCTGGAGATGGAAAACCAAAAGGGAAGAACATACTCTGCATTTCTCAAGCTGAAAGAACTAAAGAAAAAATTCAAGCCTTGAGTTGCAATATTGAAGGATTCTGTGGGGAAAATCTTAAACAACACAGGATGCATCAAAAGAAGATGGAAGGAATACACAGAGTCACTATACCTAGAAGAATCCGTTGAAGTTCAACCATTTCAGGAGGTAGCATATAAATAGGAATCGATGGTAGTGAAAGAAGAAGTCCAGGCTGCACCTAAGACGTTGGTGAAAAACAAGCCTTCAGGAATTGACAGAATACCAACTGAGATGTTTTGATGAACAGACGCAGCCCTGGAAGTACTCATTCTTCTATGCCAAGGAATTTGGAAGACAGCTACCTTGCTAATCGGAAGGAAGAGATCCATATTTATGCCTAGTCCCAATAAAGGTGATCCCACCAAATGCAGAAAATATTGAATAGTATCATTAACATCACACACAAGTAGAATTTTGCTGAAGATCATTCAAAAGCAGCTGCAGCAGTGTATAGACAGGGAACTGCCAGAAACTCAAGACAGTTTCAGAAGAGGATGTGGAAACAGGAACATCATTGCTGATGTCAGATGGATCCTGACTGAAAGCAGACAATACCAGAAAGACGTTGACCTGTGTTTTATTGACTTTGCAAAGGCATTCAACTGTGTGGACCATAAAAAAAAAAAAAAAAAAAATTAGGGATAACATTGCAAAAAATGGGAATTCCTGAACACTTAATTGTACTCATGAGGAACCTGTACATAGATCCAGAGGCAGTCTTTCAAACAGAACAAGGGGATACTGCGTGGTTTAAAGTCAGGAAGGGTTTGTGTCAGGGTTGTATCCTTTCACCACAGCTATTCAATCTGTATGCTAGCAAATAATCTGAGAAGCTGGACTATATGAAGAAGAACGGGGCATCAGAATTGGAGGAAGACTCATAAACAACATTGCTTGCTGAAAGTGAAGAGGACTTGAAGCACTTACTGAAGAAGATCAAAGACAACAGCTTTCAATATAGATTACACCTCAACATAAAGAAAACAAAAATCCTCACAGCTAGACCAATAGACAACATCATGGTAAAGCTTGAAGTTGTCAAGGATTTCATCTTAATTGGATCCATAATCAACACCCATGGAAGCAGCAGTCAAGAAATCAGGCCATGTATTGCATTGGGAAAACCTGTTACTAAAGACCTTTAAAGTGTTGAAAAGCAAAGACGTCACCTTGAAGACTAAGGTGCACCTGACCCAAGTTGTGGTGTTTTTAATCACCTCATATGCATGTGAAAACCGGATGATGAATAAGGAAGACCAAGGAAGAATTGATGCCTTTGAACTGTGGTGTTGGTGAAGAGTATTGAATATACCATGGACTGCCAAAAGAAAGAACAAATCTGTCTTGGCAGACATAACCAGAATACTCCTTAGAAGAATGGATGGTGAGACTATGTCTCATGTACTTGGACATGTTATCAGGAGAACTCAGTCCCTGCAGAAGGACATCATGGTTGGTAAAGGGTCAACAAAAAAGAGGAAGACCCTCAACGAGAGAGATTGACACAGCAGCTGCAACAATGTGTTTATAGTTGCAGGATTGTGAGGATGGTGCAGGAATGTGCAGTGTTTCATTCTGTTGTATGTAGCATCTCTGTGAGTCGGAACCGGTTCGATGGCACCTAACAAAACAACAACAATGGCTAGTGGGAGCGCTGGTGGCACAGTGGTTAAGAGATGGGCTGCTCACCAAATGTCAGCAGTTCAAATCCAACAGCCAATCCTTGGAAACCCTATGGTGCAGTCCTGCTCAGTCCTATAGTGACTATGAGTCCAAATCAACTGTGGGCACCTAACAACAACATAATAACAATGTCTAGTGATTGCCAGCATTTCCTCATATGTCTCTCAGCCACCTGAATGTCTTCTTTGGTGAAGTATCTGTTCATATCCTTTGCCCGTTTTTTAATTGGATTATTTGTCTTTTTATTGTAGAAAACCTTATTGTAGAGGTGTTAGATTTTTGAGATTAGATCTTTGTTGGAAATGTCATACCAAAAAATTTTTTCCCAATCTGTACATCCTTTTTTTACTCTTTTGATGAATTCTTTTGATGAGGATAAGTATTTAATTTTTAGGAAGTTCCATTTACCTGGCTTACCTTCAGGCATTTGTGTGTTGTTAATTATGCGGTTTATGCCATATATCAGAGCCCCTAGTGTCGACCCTATTTTTTCTTCTATGATCTTTATACTTTTTGGTTTTTTATATTAGACCTTTGATCCACTTTGAATTAGTTTTTGTGTATAGTGTGAGGTATGGGTCCTATTTCATTTTTTCTTTTTTTGCAGATGGACTGTCTTTGTCATCTAGTACTGCCGTAACAGAAATACCACAAGTGGATGGCGTTAACAGAGAGAAATTTATTTCCTCACAGTAAAGTAGGCTAAAAGTCAAAATTCAGGGTGTCAGCTCTATGGAAACTCTTCCTCTCTCTGTTGGCTCTGGAAGAAGGTCCTTGTCCTCAATCTTCCCATGGTTGAGGAGCTTCTCAGGCTCAGGAACCCCAGGTCCAAAGGAAGCGCCCTGCTCCTGGTGCTACTTTCCTGGTGGTATGAGGTCCCCAACTCTCTGCTTGTTTCCGTTTCCTTTTATCTCTTGAGGATAACACCCCAGGGAAACTCCTTTTACCTTGGACCTAAGTAGGGTGGTGTTACAATCCCACCCTAATCCTCCCAAGATAAAATTACAATCACAAAATGGAGGACAACCACACGTGGCCTAACCAAGTTGATACACACATTTTGGGTGGGTGTGTTGGCGGGGAGGGGAGACATAATTCAATCCATGATATGGACATTCAGTTTTGCCAGCACCATTTCTTAAAAAGACTGTCCTTTCCCCATTTAAAGGACTTTGGGCCTTTGTCAAAATCGGGTGGCTGTAGGTAGAAGTATTTACAACTGGGTTCTCAATTGTGTTCCACTGGTCAATGTGTCTGTTGTTGTACCAGTACCAGGCTGTTTTTTACTGCCATGGCTGTATAGTAGATTCTGAGATCAGGTAGTGTGAGGCCTCCTAGTGCCTCTTTCTTTTCCTTATAGAGTTAATAATTAGTTTTCCATCTCATTAAAGAATGCTGTTGGTATTTGGATCGGGGTTGCTTTGTGTTTGTAGATAGCTTAGAGTAGAATTGACGTTTTCACAATGTTAAATCTACCTATCCATGAGCATGGTATGTTTTTCCATTTATGTAGGAAGCTTTTGCTTTCTTGCAGTAGTGTTTTGTAGTTTTCTTTGTATAGGTCTTTTACTTCCCTGGTTAGATTTATTCTTAAATCTTTTAATTTCTTAGGGGCCGTTATAAATGGTATTACTTCCCTGATTTCATTTTCATAGTTCTCTTTATTGGTGTGTAGGAATCTAACTAATTTTTGTATGTTGATCTTGCATTCTGCTACTCTACTGAAGCTTTCTATTAGTTCTAGTAGTTTTCATGTAGAGTCTTTAGGTTTCTCTATGTATAGTATCATGTCATCCGTGAACAGGGTAGTTTTACTTCTTCCTTACCAATCCAGGTGTCCTTTATTTCTTTTTCTTGCCTAATTGCTCTAGCTAGGACTTCCAACGCAATGTTAAATAGGAGTGGTGATAAAGGTCATCCTTGTCTCGTTCCTGTTCTCAAGGGGAATGTTTTCAGCCTCTCTCCACTTCCAATGATGTTGGCTTTTGGTTATGTATAGATGCCCTTTACTATGTTGAGGAATGTCCCTTCTATTCGTGTCTTATTGAGAGTTTTTGTTAGGAATTGGTGTTGAACTTTATTGAGTGCCTTTCTTGTGTCAGTTGAAATGATCATGTGTTTCTTTTATGTTATGTGGTATATTACATTGATTGGTTTTCTAATTTTGAATCATCCTTGCATACCTGGTATGAATCTCACTTGGTCATGGTATATTATTATTTTTCTTTAATATGGTATTGAATTCTATTGGCTAGGATTTGGTTGAGAATTTTTGCATGTATATTCATGAGATATATTGGTCTGTAATTTTCTTTCTTTCTTTTTTTTTTTTTTTTTTTTGGTCTCTTTGGCTAGTTTTGGTACCAGGGTTATGCTGATTCGGAGAATGAATTTGGAAGTATCACTTCCTTTTCTATGTTCTCAAATAGTTTGAATAGTGCTGGAGTAAGCTCTTCTCTGAAAGTTTGGTAGAATTCTCCAGTGAAGCTATCTGGGCCAGGACTTTGTGGTTGTTATTTGCAATTTTCTTAATTACCTTTTCAATTTCTTCTCTGGTTATGGGTCTGTTCAGATTTTTGACCTCAGTTTGTGTTACTTTAAGTAGGTAGTGTATTTCTAGAAATTTGTCCATTTCCTCTAGGTTTTCAAAATTGTTGGAGTACAATTTTTTACAGTACTCTGTTATGATCCTTTTCATTTCATTTGCATCTATTGTAATGTCCTCCATTTCATTTCTTATTTGGGTTATTTGCTTCCTCTCCTGTTTTTCTTTAGTCTTTTTGGTCAATGGTTTCTCCATTTTGTTGATCCTTTCAAAGAACCAATTTTTAGTTTTGTTTGCTCTTTCCATGTTTTTCTATTCTTGATTTCATTTATTTCTGCATTGATCTTTGTTTTTTTATTTCTTGTGACCACGGGCCTCTTTTGCTGTTTTCTTTCTGTTTGTTTGAGTTGTAGGGCTAATGTTTTGATTTTGTTCCTTTTTTCTTTTCTGATGCATGCATCTATTGTTATAAATTGATCTCTGAGCACTGCCTTAGCTGTGTCCCAGAGGTTTTGGTATGATGTGTTTTCATTCTTACTTGATTCTACGAATTTTTTTTTTTAATTTGATCTTTGATTTTTTCTATTACCAAATGATTTTTAAGCAAGGTGTTATTCAGTTTCCATGTACTGATTTTTTTGCTTGCTCTTCCTGTTAATAATTTCTACTTTTATGGCACTGTGATCAGAGCAGATGTTTTGTAATATCTCAATGTTTTGAATTTTTTGAGGGTTGCTTTGTGGCCTAAGATACGGTCTATTCTGAAGAACATTCCATGCGCATTGAAAGAGAAAGTATACTTTGCTACTAAAGGTGGCGTGTTCTGTATGTCTATGAAGTCAGGTTGGTTGATTGTGGCTTTAAGATCCTCTGTATCTTTGCTAAATTTCTTTCTAGATGGTTTGTTCCTTTAGAGAGTGGTGTGTTGAAGTCTCTTACTATTATTGTGGACCTGTCAATTTCTCTTTTCAGTGGTTGTCATAGATTGAATTGTGCCTCCTGAAAATATGTGTCAACTTGATTAGGCCATGATTCTCAATATTGTGTGGTTGTTCTGCATTTTGTGATTGTAATTTTATGTTAAAGAGGATTAGGGTGGGATTGTAACACCCTTACTATGGTCACATCCCTGAACTAATGTAAAGAGAGTTTCCCAGGGGTGTGGCCTGCACCACCTTTTATCTTTATCTTACAAGAGATAAAAGGAAAGGGAAGTGATCAGAAAGGAAGGGACTTCATACCAACAAGAAAGCAATGCAGGAGGCAGAGTGCATCTTTTGGACCCAGCGTTCCTGCACAGAGAAGCTCCTATTTCAGGGGAAGATTGGTGGGAAGGACCTTCTTCTAGAGTGGACAGAGAAAGAAAGGCTTCACCTGGAGTCGATGCCCTGAATTTGGACTTCTAGCTAATGGACTGTGAGAAAATAAATATCTCCTTGTTAAAGCCATCCACTGTGTTATGTCTGTTATAGCAGCACTAGATAACTAAGACAGAGTTTGGTACCAAGATAGTGGGGTGCTGCTCTAACAGATATCTAAAATGGGGAAGTGATTTGGAAACTGTGAATGAATAGAAGACTCAGAAGGAAGTGAGGAGAAATGCTAACATGAAGAAGGTACAGATAGTGAGAAATGGCAGCAGAGGACCAGCAGCAGCAGAACCAGGAAACTAGCACCAGATAGCACTGGAGCTTACCCACAGTGTGAGGGAACCAAGTGCCTGGGCACAGGAGGCTTCCTGGTGGAGCGTGATGTTACCAGGCACTTATCAGTGGAGCTACTGAACTTTGGAACAATTGCCCCAGCCAGGGTAGATGAGGCCATGAGACCCGAGGCCAATGAACCAGGAAGCGGAAGCTGAAAATACAAGGAACACAGGAAGCTGAGCTCCCTCAGTCTCAAAAGGTATGGCCACGACCTCTGGTGTTTCTAAGGGTGGAGTCACCACTCAGATGGACTAGGAAAATGGTGTGCTTAAAGCCAAGGGAGCAGAGTTGCCATCCTAACGCATCTGGAAGCCGGAGCTGAAGCCCAGGGCCAAAGGGCCTCAACTCAGAATCTGGACAGTGTGGCCAATACCTAGAGTCTGGAGGGCAGAGCTATTGTGTAAATGGTCTCGGAGAACAGAGAGTTATTTTCAAAGCCTTGAGGGCTAATGTAATGTGTTCTGCTGACTTGCTTGGTGCCTGTAGCCTACCAGACTGTGAGAAAATAAATTTCTCTGTGTTAAAACCATCCACTTGTGCTATTTCTGTTATAGCAGCACTAGATAACTAAGGCAGTGGTATTAGAGTTTGTTTTATGTATTTTGGAGCCCTGTGGTTGAGTGTACAGTATTATGGTAAGGTCATCATGGTGGTCTATCCTTTTATCATTATGTAATGTCTTTCCTTGTCTTCTATAATGTATTTTGCTTTAAAGTCTATTTATATGAGACAAGTATTGCTGCTTCTGTTTTTTTTTTTTTTTTGGATTGCTGTTTGCTTGATATAATTTTTTCATCTTTTGGTTTTTAATGTGTTTATGTCTTTGTGCCTGAAGTGTGTTCTTATTTAGACAGCATATTGATGGATCATGTTCTTTTTATGCATTCTGTCACTCTCTGCCTCTTTACCAGTGCCTATAAGCCATTTACATTCAGTGTGATTATCAATAAAACCAAAACCAGTGCCATCGAGTCGATTTTGACTCATAGCGACCCTACAGGACAGAGTAGAACTGCCGTATAGAGTTTCCAAGGAGTGCCTGGTGGATTTGAACTGCCAACCCTTTGGTTAGCAGCTGTAGCACTTAACCACTACGCCACCAGGATTTCCATGATTATCAACAGACGTGAGTTTATTGCTTTCATTTTGTAGCGTTTTTTTGTGGTGCCCATATTTTCTTTGTTCCTTTTACTGTACTGTGCTTAGTTCTTTTTTGTGAAATTTATTTTAGTTTCTTTAGTTACCGTAGATTTTGTTTACTGAGACTTTATGCTTTTCTTCTTTTTTGTTGAGTTGATTTGTTAACTTTCCTTGTTGTTACCTTGAAATTTACCATTAAATTCCTAAGTCTGAACCAGGCTTTTAGTACTTGATATCACCTTGAACTCCTCTCTGTGATAACGTTCTATATCTACACTGTGTATTCCCCTCTTTTATTGTTCTGACATTGTCATCATTTACAGATTGAGATCTCTAGTTCCCTGTTTTGAATCTTCATTTTTGTTATATCCTCGAGATTTCATTACGTAGGTCTGTATTTGCCTGATACTGACCTGTGTCCTAGATTCAAGTTGTTGTCTGATATCGTTGGTCCTCTAACTGAAGAATTCCCTTTAATAATTCTTGTAGATTTAATTTGGTTTTTACGAATTCTTGCTGTTTGGTCAGGAACCCCCACTTTGTATCTCTATTCTTTCCCCATTTCCTATCAGCTTCTTCTTCTCCTCAGTGACTTCCAGTCTAATACTTAATCCTTTCATTTAAGGTTTAGGGCTACAGAATTGACATTTTATCTGTTTTACTTGGTTTTTTGGGTCTTTGTTGAAGCAGGATGGCTTAGTGTGTCTGACTAGTCCACCATCTTGGCTCTGCATTTTGAACACATCTTTTAAATATCTTATTATATTTTATATTTTTAATTTTATATATTCCTTGCATTTTGAAGTATTTTCATATTGCACATCATCAATATACTAATTTTATTGCTCATCATAGTGTGCCATAATCAAAGCCATATACACATTTTGTCACAGCTAATAAAAAGTAATAAAATCAGTATGTTTGCACTTCTTATATATTCCAAAATAAAATAAAGGAAGAAAAATGAGTTTGGAATCTGCCTACTAGTAGCTGCCAGCATATGGACATCATAATATCAGCCTTGGGAATCAAGAAACTCGTTAGAACTTTGACTTCTTGGGAAAAAAAAAATGTAGTACTAAAAAAAACAATAAAACAGTGGCTTTGGTTTCCAAAATTTGCACTTGTGCTACTGACATAAACAATTATTCTAAGTTTGCCCATCTGTGTTACCTGTGGTGAAGCACATCTACAAAGGAAAGAAAAAATTTTCCAAACAGGGGGCCATTCTATCTTAAGATTAAACCCTAGAATTAATAAAATGAGAACAGTAAAATTATAATGCTATATTACAGACACACGTCTAAATACATCTATACATATACACATACACACAGATACATATTATATATTATTATAATAATAATATAAGGAGCCCTGGTGGCACAGTGGTTAAGCATTTGGGTGCTAACTAAAAAGTCAGCAGTTTGAACCCACCAGCTACTCTATAGGCAAAAATACCTGGTGATTTGCTTACATAAAGATTACAGCCTAGGAAACCCTATTGAGCAACCCTACTCTATCCTACAGAGTTGCTAAGAGTTGGAATCAACCTGACGGCACCTAACAACAAGAACATATACAAACACACATGCACACAGAGATGTGTTATTTACCATTATATCTAAGCCTAAACTGGAATATACTTATACATAAGATAATTTTAAATTACATTTGGTTCTTCATTCTTATTTTTTGTGAAACTCTCTCTATTGAGGTCCTCTGTCCTACACATTACTGCCTGGATTACTCTAACATCTCTGCTAAGAAGGAAACAATAATTCCTTAAAAAGAGTGCATTAGAATCTAGAAACATCAGGTGGGAGGCTTTATAACTAAAAATTACCAATTCACTTGAGCTATGCAGACAATGGAGCCCTTGTAGTGTAGTGGTTAAGAGCTAGTCTGCTAACCAAAGGTCAACAGTTCAAATCGACCACATGCTCCTTGGAAACACTATAGGGCAATTTTACTGTGTCCTATAAGGTCACTATGATTCAGAATTGACTAGATGGCAATGGATATACAGATAATAATTGTTAACCGGGCCCTTTTTTTTCGTGATAGAGTCAACTGAATGCCTTTTTCTGGGATTTACTGCAGAGGTCTTTAAAGGTGGTAGTTTTGGGAGAATTTCCAAAAAAGAACCACTGGTCTCTGATAAATTGATTTCTTACTTTATTGAGAGTATTACTTCACATTAACTTTAGGGTCATCAAAGAACATAAATGTGTTAAGTTCCTGGTTTGAATAAAAAGGAAACTTAGAGAATGAGTCTATTTACCTTAAGTCCAATCTACTGAGATATCAGTGCCAAAAAACTGAAAATATTTACAAATTAAGAGTAATCCAGGGAAAGGACCTAGCATGTGCAAGTATCATGCTCGGGAGAGAGCATGGCTAGTTAAAGGACAGAAAATTCAATGTCACTAGAAGGTACAGATCTACAGGAGTGTGATGTGAGGTGACATAGAAGTAGTTTCAGCACTTTCATTGCTGTTGAGTTGATTCCAACTCATAGCAAACCTGTAGGACAGAGTAGAACTGCCCCACAGGATTTCCAAGGAGTGGCTGGTGGGTTCGAAGTGCCAACCTATTGGTTAGCAGTCGAATGTTTAACCACGGCAACACCAGGCCTCAAGTCTGAGCATAGAGACTTGAAAATCACTTTAAGGGAAACAGTCCTTACCGTAAGCACTAAAGGTAACCATTTAAGAGTTTTAAATCTGGGAGGTGATCAACTTACAGTAAAAAAAAAAAAAAAAAAGTCTTGAGTAAAAGTAGTACATGCCAATACTCTAAAGGTAATACATGCCAATACACTTATTAGAAATTTTCTGTCTTTAGGTTAGGCAACAGATGGCAATAACTTTCACTAAGTTGATGACAGTGGATGGTTTAGAGAGATATTTAGAAGATGAATGAATTAGAAATTGAGAATGCAAGAAAGAGACATGTCAAGGATATTATCTGGAAACAAATTTAGTGGTGGATTCTATGAGTGAAAGTATATATTGAAAATGTTATTTCTGTACTAAGACTCCCATTTCATTAATGAGAAAAAAAAAGGTAGATTTTTTTTTAGGCTAATCATATTCTCAATTGTCACTAAGTCATATATAATCTGTGTACAAATGTGGTTAGGCACGGTATGCTGAGCATAACGCCCCAGGCAAACACTGTTTTTAGCTCTAGGGTCACTTACCACAACCATCTTCCCATTCATTGCTAAGGGCCCACCACCCTGTCAACCCAGGGCTGAACTAGCTGATGAACTCAGAGTTCTGTTGATGTAAACCAACATTATAATGTCCAATAAAGAACGTAATGAAAATTAATGTTTTTGGTGAAATAACTATTGCCATTGAGTCGATTCCAACTCATGGCAACCCCATGTATTATAGAGTAGAACTGCTCCATACAGTTTTCATGGCTATAACTTTATAGATGCAGAGCCCTAGGCCTTTATTCCATAGCACCACTGGGTGAGTTCAAACCATCAAATTTATGTCAATAGCCAAGTACAAGCCATTTATACCACTCGGGGACTTTTTTCTTCTTTTTAATTTCTGATTAAATAGAGCACTTAGAAATAATGTTTATAAATAAAAATTCATTCCTTATTAAAACCACCTAAATTAAATAAGGGATATTCTATCAGCAGAAAATGGCAAGTATCACTTGAAGGTTATATGTTATTTTCTTTTTGGTCACGATTAAAATATCTTGGAGTTGGAAAATATTAAAAATAAAAGAATTTCACTGTAGAGTAGTAAAGTAGGTATCTCTATCAGAATGTAGAAAGAGAGATACATGAAACTTTGAATGAAGTGCTCTGATCCTGGAGGTTCCTAGTCACTTCTCTCAGGAATACATTAGTAGTTAACTTAGTGATCAAAACAACTCCAACGCTCCGTTTCCATAGGTAGATAATACATAACCCTACTTCTTTGCAACAATGATATCTCTATTTAATTTACCCGGATATGTCACCAATGTCAACAGCTATATTGTAAGACTTCATGGGGCTGGAAAGATATTTTCATTTTTATATTTATTTTCTGCTCATTAAAAAAATAAAACTATATAGAGCCTTATTTGATCATGACACTTTCACCTCAAGGTGCTACAGATAAAAATGATTATTCTATCTCCAAATCTGTGAAGACAGAAAAAGAAGAGATTTATGCAATTACAGTAAATCTCAAGATCTCCTTCAAGCACACACACTCTCTAGCTCTGTAGTCCAACTCAGCTTATAGACATGTAAGTCAGACAAAAATGAAATGGCCAGGGTTAGACCAATCCTTTTTCAGTCACGTTGCTACCCTCAAATCTGTTTTACTTCTTAGAATACAAGCAGTAATGTACATAAAACACTGTGGAATTCAATGCCAGTATAAACCATTTTTGTATAAGCAATGGCAGTGCATAGAAGAAATTTTATTAGGATCTTGATCAAGATTTTTTTTTTTCATAATTACAAGTTAGGTTAACAGGGCAGTACTTGACATTGTTTTTTACATACCACTCATACGATTCCTGAAATTTATTTCATTAAAACAAGAATAAGAATGATTTCTTTTTTATAAAGCTTGCAACAGTTAGGATACAGTACCTGCATTAGATTGAATTCTGTACCCCCAAACTATGTGTTGTAAATCCTAACCCCTATACCTGTGGTTAAGACGCCCCAGTGGTGCAGTGGTTAAGTGCTCAGCTGCTAATCAAACAGTTGGCCGTTCAAACCCATCAGCTGCTCTGCTGGAGAAAGATGTGGCAGTCAGTTTCAGTAGCCTTGGAATCTCTATGGGGTAGTTCTACTCTGCGCTATAGTGTCTCTATGAGTCGGAATTGACTCAAGGGCAATGGTTATAATCCCATTTGAGAATGGGTTTTCTTTGTTCTATTAATAAGGCAGTATTAGTACAGAATGTCTTAAAACAATCTCTTTTGAGATGTAAAAGAGTAGATTAACCAAGCAAGCAAGAATAAATGTAGGAGAAGATACAGGCCATGTGATCGCCAAGGAATCTAGGAATAGAAGCTGAAAAGAGCAAGGACCTTCCCCTAGAGCTGACAGAGAGACACTTCTAGAGCCAATGCCCTGAAGTCAGACTTGTAGCCTCCTAAACTGTGAGAAAATCAATTTCTTTATGTTAAAGCCTCCCACTTGTGGTATTTCTGTTATAGCAGCACTAGATAACTAAGGCCCAAAACCCTTTCAAATTGCTATTAAAAATTAATATGTGAAGAAGAGCACATTCAATTGTTAAGGAGCTAAATTGTGTAATGGAGATTAGACAGCAGGAAGGTCAAATTTGGCTACGGAAACAAAATACTTCAAATATCAAGTCAAACTATCAATCGATACACAGAATGGTATGCACAAACCATAAATACTACAGTAGCAGGAAATTTGCAAGGCAAACGATACTGTGGATATCACCGGAGTAAAATGCCTAGAGAGAACACCCTGAGTAGAATATGCAGGATCTCTGATGTTTCTGTAAAGAATGACTTCACAAAGTCATCTTAATTAGACAATTTTTGCACGGAAAACACAAGGAGGCTGCCTGCGTCCCCGTGCGGTCTGTGTAACAGAGCAGTGTTGCAGTGACTTGTGCAGGACTCTCCGGAGTATAAGCAAGAAAGGGAGCTCTGGGGGCTCAGTGGCTAAAGCGGTCCACTGCTAACGGAAAGGTCAGCGGTTGGAAACCACCGGTGGCTCCACGGGAGAAAGAAGTGGCAGTCTGCTTTCACAGGGACTTACAGCCTGGGAGATCCTGTGGGGTCACTGCGAGTCAGAATTGACTGAGGAGCAGTTGGCTTGGCTTGGGGGATATCAGCAAGAAAGGTGCCACAAGGATATGAGGCTGGACAGTTCTGCTCTCAATGCAGGCCATGAATCGGGTTTTCCATGATCTCTTCATGTTTTGAACATATTTTGAGTTTACTATTTATTTTTCTGTGTAAATGAAATGCATGCTAACTACAGAAGATGGAGAAAAGTAGAAAGTTTTATAAGGAAAGAAAAAAGTCTCTTATTTTGCCACTAAAACTTTTTTTTAAAATCGTTATAAAAATATACATAACAAATATTTGGCATTTTGACTTTTTTATGTGTACAACTCAGTGGCAATTTTATTAGCTGCGTTGTATGTGTTGTCTGTTACTAAACTTTTAAAATAGGAACATTTTATATAATTACCATATCGTATATTCTGTTCGTATTGCTTTTGCACTTAACATTATGGCTAAAGCACTTTCAATTTTTATCAACTTATTGTAAATATTGTAAAGACTACTTATTAATACAGTAGATAAATCATAATTTATGAATTGTGGTTTTAAGTTTTTCCTTTTTAATTTATGCTTTTTTTTCTTCTTTTGTATACAAAAATGCTGTGTAAAACACCAGTGTCCGCAGACCTGGCAGGGATTGCGTCCTTACCTGTCCTATGCAGGTCAGGAATTTAGTTTGCAACTGCAGTGAAAACCACACTCTATTTGGCATTTTCAGATAATCAAATTTCACTAGCCACAGATTCCTTTAACTTTTGTTAATTACTTATTATTATTTTTTGTTTTTTTTTTTTATAGACTCCTCTAATATAGGGTCGCTATGAGCTCGAATCAACTCGATAGCAGTGGGTTTGGTTTTGGTTTGGTTTATTATCTATTTGCTCTGTATGGTCATTTCCAAATGGCTGTATTTTCTCTTTCTTGATTTAGTCTACCACTATTTCCATCTTTTCCTAGTTCTCTGGAATTCTCCAAGCCAAAATAAATAGTAAACAAACCCACTCTTCTTCCTCTGTCTCATCACAAACTGTTTTTTTTACTTCCCAGTATAAGCTGAAACTAAGCTCCCAATATTCTTTTTAAAAACCCTTGCCATTGAGTCGGTTCCAACTTACTGAGGCCTATAGGACAGAGTAGAACTGCCCCATACAGTTTCCAAGAAGTGGCTGATGGATTTGAACTGCTGACCTTTTGATTAGCAGCCTAGCTCTTAACTACTGCACAACCAGGGCTCCAGAATGTTGCTATTGCTCCCCAACCCCCTCCCCCCAAAAATTTGTAATTGGTTGAGTTGATTTTGACTTAAAATGACTCTATAGGGCAGAGTAGGACAGTCCTACAGGGTTTCCAAGGAGTGGCTGATGGATTCAATCTACCAACCTTTTCGTTAACAGCCAAGAGCTTAACCACTGCACCATCAGGGCTCCTCTATTGCTCCCAAGGTTTTTTAAATGGAAGTTTTACATTTTCACAAGTTCCAGAGGTATTTTGATTCTCCTCTCAGAATTCAATGACATTTCTAAATCAAAATCCCTACATAACATATGGATGTAAAAATATATATTCCCTTTGGACATTGACTGATTTCATTGTCTAATCCTCCCAGTTTCTATCATCTACATTTTTTTTCTGGTCACTTCCACTTTATTGAAAATTTTGCAAGTTCTTGATAATTTTTCGATACCACTAAGTTACAAATATGTTTTTTTTTTTTATTTGCTTATTTTAACAGTCAACTTTTCCTTGGAGGAAAGCAATTGCATCTGGTCTGATGAAGCTTAATCTGCCCCAGATGGTACATGAGTAATTAGATGCTCATCACAGTTCTCCAAACCTCCATTTCAAATTGTTTTATAAGCCTGGTCAATTAGAGCTCATGTAAGAATTACTTTCTGCAGATATTGGAGAGGAGGGTCTCTTTCAGTTCAGGTAAATCAGTTAATACAATACAAATGCAATAATAAGGCAGCTATCCTGTCATCCTAAGGAGAAAGCTTATGACAGTGATGCTAAGCAGACAAACCAGAGCTCAGAAATATAGAAATGGACAGAGCACTAGAAGCATTATACACATCCCCAACACTAGCAGTGCCAGAAGCCAGATCCACTGTGTTTAGTTTCCAATTACAGAAACCAGTAAAGTACATTTTTTGAATGATAGTTTGAAATAATATTTTTATTTAAATAATGTTTTATTAAAGAGCCCTGGTGGTGCAAAAGTTAAGCACTAGGCTGCTAACTGAAAGGCTGGCAGTTCAAACCCACTCAGAACCTCTTTGGGAGAAAGTCCCGGTGATCTGATTCTATAAAGATTGTTGTGTTGTTACTTGCCATCGCTATTGGTTCAGACTCACAGTGACACGATGTACAACAAAATGAAACACTACCCAGTCCTGTGCCATCTTCACAATCTTTGTTTGAGTCCATTGTTGCAGCTGAAAAAACAGTATAGGGCAATTCTACTCTGTCACATAGAGTCGCTATGAATCAAAATCAACTCCACTGCAAACAATAACAATAACAACCCAGTGCCGTCGAGTTGATTCTGACTCATAGCGACCCTACAGGACAGAGTAGAACCACCCCATAGAGTTTTCAAGGAGCAGCTGGTGGATTCAAACTGCCAACCCTTTGGTTAGCAACCGTAGCACTTAACCACTACACCACAGTAGTAGCAAAAACAGCAACATTTTCTGAGTAAAAATTGTGTACAGTAAAATGGATACACCTTTTATGTACACTTCAAAGGATTTCTACTCTGTCCTAGAGGATAGCTATGAGTCAGAATCAACTTGACGGCAATGGGTTTGGTTGCAGTTTTTGTTTACATATATATATGTGTGTGTGTGTGTCTTAGTAACCCATGATGTAACTTCTTTTAAAATGTGGCTACAATATGAGTGATTAAACACTAAAGTGATGTATGCCATTTAGTGGAATGAGATGAATACAATTATAAAATTTTTAGTGGAAGTGGGATACTAAGATTTTTACTATATACAGCATTTTCTAAAAAAGAATATTCCACATATTCTACTACAAATAAAATGAGTTAGTGAACTTAGATGTTTCAACAATCAGTTTAAAATTCTGTTGATCTCCCACAACAAAAAATTTGTTGTTTACCAGGATGGGCGCAAAAGCATACCCTTGTGTTTTATCATGGCAAAGAGCATTGCTGGGCCTCCTGGCTGGACTTGCTGGATCAACAGATACAGATGTACAAGATGGTTCTCTCAAAATGGATCAGAGATCTTTTATCTATTAATATAATTCATCCTTGCCCAGTAACTGGTCATATTGGATCCAGTTGCATGTTGGGTGAATGTAGGAAGAGTTAGACTGGACAGCCCACCCTCACCTCTTGTTTATTAGAAAGAAATAGTATGATCCCAAGAGACCCGCTGCGATAAGGAGTTTCCATTGCACAGGAGGGGACTGTAGGAGACAGATGTCAACCAAGACGTTGAAGTGGTAGGGACCTCACAGCTTAAGCAACTTTGCATGAGGGCACCCTTGTGACCCTGTGTGAAGTTTATCTCTTGCTGGCACATTCTCACACACTGGAGCTGGTATCAATTTCATTTAGTGCTGTGCCAGTTCCCATCCAATGCAGCACGTGCTTTTCCTTGTATCCCGTCTGCTTGGTATCTATGGGTCTTTTCTTTGGACAACTGGTGCCCCTGTTTTGTTGATGCCCTTAGCACGTGCTTACCTTGCTTATTGGGTAATCCATCCCTGGGCTTGGGTCAGGCACATCTTAGTCCTCAAAGTGACATCTTTGCTTTTTAACAATTTAAGGAGGTCTTTTACAGCAGATTTTCCAATGCAACATGTCATTTGATTTCCTTATTGCTGCTCCCATGGGTGTTGATTACGGAGCCAAGTGAAATAAAATCTTTGGCAACTTCAATATTTTCTCTGTTTATCTTGATGTTGCATTTTGGTCCAGTTGTGAGGACTTTTGTTTTCTTCTTGTTGAAATGTAATTCATACTTTGATCTTCGTCAAAGTCTTTACATATGTAGAGCCATCTGGACCAATACAGTTTTATGCTACACAATCTACATATAGTCAAAACTCCTCCTAACACACACAAAAAGTTAGCCTGTCTTCTACCTTTCATTGATTCCTACTAATGGGCTATTCTTGAATTCCTGATAATAGGACACGTAGAGTACATATTCTTTGATGTCTGACTTCTTTTGAGTTTCATCAATGTTGTTGCATATATCTGTACTTTGTTCCCTTTTACTGATAAGAAATAATCTATTATATGACTATACCACAGCTGGTTTATTCAAGCTCCTTTTTATGACCACTAGAATAATATGAATTTAGCTGCTATCAACATTCTTGTACGAGCACTTTTGATCATATGGGTTTGTGTCTTTAAGAAGAAATTGCAAGGCTAGGTAAGCATAAATTTAACAGTATTAGAAACTGCCAAAACATTTTCCAATATACTTGTCATTATAATTGAAATAATCCTAATATGAATAATGAACATTAAACTATATATGAAACTGGCTGATCTGAGATGGGGTGTGCTGCATGGGGAATTCTTTCCTCTCTGTCAGGGAAGTCAGCAACCATGACATGTAAAAGAATTCACTTTTTAAGATGCCACCCGTGCAATCTAGAAACTCAGGTCATATGCATTCAGAGAAAGAGCCTTTAAAGGATCTGGAGGAAAGATGGCAGAGTATTGGAATAAGTTGGCCACTACCTTCATATTAAGAAATGTGCAACAAAAGAGTCTTAAAGTGGCTTTCTGAAATGAAGACCTAAGGATTTTACAGTTTTATTAAGAGAGGCCCTTGATCTCTCAGCTACCTACTCAAGCTGCCTTAGAGCCCGATGAGGTAGTGCTTTGCAAAATTATACAGAGTTATCTTCTTCAAATGAAATTAATATAAAAAACCAAAAAGGTAATAAAGGGAGAAGCACAGTGATAGATAAGGGCCTGTAAGAAGTCAACAGACTGGGAAAGCCTGATCCCTAGGCTCCTGCCAAACATCTGCTGTTCATGGCCTGCTTGACAAAGATAAATTATAATTTACCTTTAGGTTTACTTAAAAATTAATTGAACAAATAATTATCCAGCATTTACCATGTGACAGTCACTATACTAGATGCTGAGGAAAAAAAACAAAAATATAGGACTGGTTTGCTTTCGAGTTTCTAAAGATTCAGTGACAAAGTCAGGAAAGACATATAAGCCAAGTATAATTTTTTGGTTGTATATCACTTCAAAGCACAGTGTGGCACAGAGGAGGAAGTGCTGACTCAGTGGTGGCAAGATGAATGTAATATGGTTGGTGGAAGAAATGTTACAATTGTTTAAAAAGTTATCAAATAATTGATATTCATTTGTTGTTGGTTTACCATAAAAGAAGCAAATATTGTTCCAAATATTTACAAAATTTAGCATATTTTTTTCCTTGGAATACCTATAGTGCCCAGAAGACTCAACCTACCTCAACTCACTAGGAAAATAACAACTTTCTCAACAACATCATCAAACATTAGATTTTTTCCTAATGGCAGCATGGTCAAAAAATCCAAGTGAAGCAATTATGAATAAATAAAATCAAAATTAATTTTCAAGGAGGATTTTACTCTATTTACTCTTCTTAAATATCCAGATGCCTAGCATAGTGCTTGTACATAGTGCTAGTACCTTAAGCAGTTATAACGGAATAAATTTGGGTAAGTAGATTAAGGTTAATATAGCATTTTTGGATATGTTCTTCATCACCATGGTATGAGATTTCAAAGTTTAAGTAAATTATTATTTAAATCCGTATTTTCTTTAGTTAGGTAACTTTGTTGCATAAGCTATTGTTGAACACTAACAGGGTAAGTGTTCTAATATTTAGGGAGATATAATATTAAACTGCAGTTCTCATCCAGGGGTGAATTTGCCCTCTAGGGCTTATTTGCAATGTCAGGAGATATTTTCGATTATTAGATTTAAAGAAACCAAACCTGTTGCCGTGGAGTCTATTCCGACTCGTAGTGGCCCTGTAGGACAGAAAAGAACTGTCCCATAGGATTTCCAAGGAGCACCTGCTGAATTCAAACTGCCAACTTTTGGTTAGCATCCAAACAGTTAACCATTACACCACCAGGGCTTCCATTTTTTATAGGTAGGGAGTTGCTAGTGGCATCTAGTGGGTAGAGACCATGTGTGTTTCTAAACATCCTGTGGTGCCAAGGAAAGCTCCTTACAACAAGTACTGATCCAGCCAAAATGTGAATAGTGCCGAGAGCAAGAAATCCACTACTAAAAGTCAGTATCTAGTTTTGAAACATACAGTCTTAATGAACATGCTTTGTATTCTGATGTCTACTCTAGGGTGATTTTCCTTTTGCATAAAACCATTTATCAAAACTTTGCTTGATGTGAAGCATTTTAAGTAGCACACAATGTGCGTAAGGTAGTAGCTCACTTCTGAGAATAATCTACCTTGCTAATTAGATTTCGTTGACCATCCTGTACTTTAATCATCTGCACATTTAATAACTGAATCAAGGGTTTGACAATTTTATGTCACAGAAAGGTGCTTCTAATTCCAGGGGACAACTCAGAAACAGTTTTATGTGCTATTTTTCCCCGTGTTGATATATTTTTTATCTTGGATCATTACTTCCTAAAACCAAAACACATCTTGGCCTTATCATGCATCCCTAATGAAGACAATTAAAATATTTGAAGTACATTATATGGATGGGATCTTTTTTTAATTGTTCATTGTTTGCTTTCTTAGAGATCACTTCTATTAAATGAGCCTTGAATTTAAGGAGCAGCTTGATGTTTTGCTTTTAATTTATCATTTCAGGTGATACTGACTGCTATTAATGGTCCAATCACAGAGCTGAAAGACTAGTGAAATTCGAAATGAACATAATAAATTAACATAAATATTTCAATAGTGTCAGAGAAAAGCTGCAAAATTAAAAGGACCTTCTTTTGCTCTCAGAAAACCTGGCAACTAATCAAAGATGAACATGTAACTTTTCATTCTTCTAAAATGATCACATTCTAATATCTTTCAAATTTTATGATTCGGAAGCAGTGCAAGGTACTTTATTACTAAAATTTACTTTGCAAAGTACATAACACAGTGAAGAAGTATCATATACCCACGTGCCTGTTAAATATTACACACACAAAACACACACACACACATATATATACATTTGTGTATATATGTATATACTCATATGTATATATTTATATATATGTATTTTTATTTAATTGAGGGGGGTCACAATATCAAAGATTCAAGTGACTCCAATAATTAATCCTTTAACCTAAATCAGTTGAGATTAAGAAACACAACAGTATAAACAAGATGATAAGAAACAACTGACAATAACCTCAATGTTGAGAAGTGGCACAGAAGGAAGTGTGCCAATAAAAACCAATGCCAACTTTAAGACGGTAGCCAATTATTGCCATGTTTTGGTGATAGATCTGATTTTTCCATAAATAAATAAATAAAGCGAATTATCCTGATAGCTACTGGATAACTTGACAGTTAATGATCCGGAAAATATTTTGAATTGGTTCTTCAAGGTCAAACAGAACACATCTGCTGTGTACAGTTGGCCAGTGGGCTTTATTATTTTATTACAATTAATTATTATTATTATTTAATATATGTTAGGGCTGTCTCCAATTTGGAAGGTAATTATAAAATATTAGAATGTTTATATTTTACACAGAAGATAATTCAGCTTTACAATATAAATAAAAGTGTTGTTGCTGATTTATTTAATCACTTCATCAATTTTCAGGAAAATGTACATCACAGAGGAAATTGTATTATTCAGCTATTTTCATAATGATGTCTCATAATAAGGAATCCCCAAATTTTAGTGTCTTTCAAAAACATATTTATTTATTTCACATGTGTCTGAAAATCAACTCTGGTGACAGTTTTACTTGTAATTTATTACAAGAACCAACTGAAAATCCATTGGTTACCTGGAATATGCTTTTAATGGAAACTGGCAAAGGTACAAGAGGGCAGGTCCAATCACCTAAGCATATATTTAAAGTAGCTGGTCAGGTGAGATATACGTTGTTAACACATTGCTGCACTGCAAAGCAAATAAAGTGTAAATAAAGCTCACAACAAACAACAAGGCTGAAAAAGAAAGAATTTTGGAAGGGAAAAAAAAAAAATTTACCAAAGTACTTTCAGAAAGGGCAAATTCAGTAGTGCCAAGTGGTTGATGGTGGTGACTTCACTGGTGTATTTTCCTTCAGTGAAAGTCTGTGGATTATAGTTAATTTAGAGATGGAATGTAGTAGTTAAATTTAGTAAAGTAAGACTTACAAAATGGAATAGTTGCATACAAGCTCTAAGCAAGAGATTTTATACTGAAGACACAACTTAAAAAAAATGAAGTGTCAGGGCTAACATGTCTCATAGTTTGTGTACTTCATCAGCCACAGGGTAAGGTAATAATCACATTAACAAAACTGAAAAATCAATTTATCCCAAAGTTATAAATTTTTAACATTTTTAATATATGAATTCACATACTATAACATTAAGACATATATACCTAATGTGTGCATAATACTTTGAATAACTACCTAACGAATGTTAAAAAAAAGTGTGATTAGAAAAAAATATATTAGAGTGTGCTTTCTATTGTTTTGAACTCATTTTTCAGAGAAAAAACAACATAATTCTTTACAAAATGACTTTGAAGGAAGAATGGAAAACTACACTAGATGTTTGAAGTTGGGAAAGTTACTTAACCTGTTCTTTATTAATTTATTCTGTTAAATAGAATTAAAATAGGTCTTACTATTTGAGTTAATATATGTAAAATGCAAAATACCTAGATCTTGGAACATCATATGAAATCTAGACAAGTATTACATTTATCACTTCATTTCTACTTCATATAGATATATAGATTATATGGAATATATTTGGAGATGACTGGCACAACCTATAAGGATGCATTCTTATTTTTATTGCACTATTCGTAAAACACTAGCTCCCTAGCTGGTACCGAAGTTTAAATATATTGTTAATAAGAAATTTAATGGTGGTGTTTTCCATTATCACAGTTGTGTTCCAAAACAGAAACATAAAATGTACTTAAAGAGTAGGATCCAACCTCTTGCAACAAAGACTCAGAAAAACAAGTGAATCGATCACATACATGACAATCTACAAACCCTGACCATCAAACACAGATCTAAAGAGTTGACCTGAGTGACAAGAGACTGAGAAGCAACAACTACAGGGAAGCAACGACGGTTTTCGGAACCTGAAACCAGCATCCCAGTCAGAAAACCTTGTCGCCAGGCTTTGGACTGGGTGCAGGGGAGCTGAGCATGGCATCCTGAGACAGCGCAAACAAGGGACACAGCCCTAGCCCCCAGAAGTGACCTCGGGGGAAGCCCAGCCAGTGCACGCACACAGCGCAGAGACGCAGCTGACAGGAGGAGAAGTCACCGGGATGCAGCAACTGGTTTTGGAGCCTGGAGTGTGGCGTCCCAGCCGGGGAACCTTGGCACTGGGCTTTGGACTGGGAGCAGAGGAACTGACCACAGCTTCTGAGACAGCGCAAGCACGGGACATGGGCCTGACCCTCGGGGGCAATCTCAACCCAGCCAATGCAAACAGGCTACACACACCTCGGGAAACTCAGATAAAACAGTCATCACCAAACAAGATAAGTAACTTTGTTTATATTCTGGAGTGTTACTCTCTTCTATTTATCTGACCCCTCCCCTCCCCTTCCCAGGCGGCTTCATTAACATTGGAATTTCCTGAGACAGAGAGTGAAGTGCGCTACAGTTTTTATTTATTTTTTTTTTTGGTCTTTTTCTAACCTATTCTATGGGCCTGAGAGAAGCAGCTACAAAAAACCCAGGGACCAAAACTCCTTCCCTAATTGGACTAAAAACACAGAACCAGCTCCAGCCAAGCATATGTGATCCACAGTCTTGGGCTTTCATCCCTTCAAGGAAGAAGGTGGCTATTATAACGCAAAGGCAATTCTGATAGGGATCTGACTGTAATTGTTTTAGCAGATTACTGGAAAGACAAGTTTCCCAGGTCTGATATCTCTGTGTATTCAACAGAGCCCTCACTGACCCATAACAGGGAACTGAGGGCTGAAGCTCCCTTCAGACCACCTAGCCTCCTGCCTTAGGGGTCTAAGGAGGGTGACACCTACCAATCTGTAGATTTACTTGCATTGTGGGCCTAAGGTACAGCTGCAGAGCCCACCCACCAAAGTGCTTTAGGAATAGAGACACACCTACCTCACTGGCACTTCGGGGAAGCCTGTCAGCATCCTGCCCCCCCCGGATTGTGACTCCCAGCTGCTACTAGAATCTGGTGCACACAACTACCACCACTACTCCTCTAAGTGAACAGGTGACAGTTTGCACCACACACTTGATGACCCAAAATCAGATTCTACTCAAAAATAGTGAATGGACTCTTAGGCTTATACATCTGGTAACAGCCCAAACCAGCTGGTAATAGGACATAAGTGAGTCAAGGGCTACAACACTCAAGACAGCACAATCTAGTAGCCCATCTACGTATATTGAAAGAAAACAAAACAAGATAAGACTCAGTGAGCAAATATAGAATAAATCACTACAATATCTTAGTGATGGCTCAGAGACAGCAGTCGATATCAAACCACATAAAGAAGCAGACCATGACTGCTTCTACAACCCCCAAACTAAAGAATCAAAATCTTTCCCAAATGAAGATACAATCCTGGAATTGCCAGGTACAGAATATAAAAAGCTAATTTACAGAATGCTTCAAGACATCAGGGATGACCTCAGAAATTAAATAAGGCAAGTTACAGAAAAAGCCAAGGAACACACTGATAAAGCAGTTGAAGAACTAAAAAAGATTATTCAAAAACAGAGTGGAAAAATTAGTAAGTTGAAAGAATCCATAGAGAGACAGCATTCACAAATCCAAACTTTACAATAAAATTACAGAATTAGACAACTCGATAGGAAGTCAGAGGAGCAGACTCGAGGAATTAGAATGCAGAGTGGGAAATCTGGAAGACCAGGGAATTAACACCAACATAGCTGAAAAAAAAAATTAGATAAAAGAATTAAAAGTGAAGATACCCTAAGAATCATGTGGGACTCTATCAAGAAGGATAACTTGCGTGTGATTGGAGTCCCAGAACAGGGAGGGATAACAGAAAATACAGAGAGAATAGTTGAAGATCTGTTGGCAGAAAACCTCCCTGACATCATGAAAGACAAAAGGATATCTATCCAAGATGCTCATCAAACCCCATTTAAGATTGATCCAAAAAGAAAAACACCAAGACATATTATCATCAAACTTGCCAAAACCAAAGATAAAGAGAAAATTTTAAAAGCAGCCAGGGATAAAAGAAAGGTCTCCTACAAGGGGGAATCAATAAGAATAAGTTCAGACTACTCAGCAGAAACCATGCAGGCAAGAAGGCAATGGGATGACATATAGAGAGCACTGAAGGAGAAAAACTGCCAGCCAAGGATCATATATCCAGCAAAACTCTCTCTGAAATATGAAGGCGAAATTAAGATATTTACAGATAAACAGAAGCTTAGAGAATTTCCAAAAACCAAAGCTACAAGAAATACTAAAGGAAATTGTTTGGTCAGAAAACCAATAATATTAGATACCAGCACAACACAAGGTAACAGAACAGAGCATCCTGATATCAACTCAAATAGGGAAATCACAAAAACAAATTAAGATTAATTAAAAAAAAAAAACAAAAAAATGCTCAAAACAGGGAATCATTGAAGTCAATACGTAAAACACCACAATAATCAAAAAGAGGGGCTAAATACAGGTGGCTTAGAACCGCCAAATGGAGAGGGATACAAGGAGATACAGGGCAATATAAGTTAGGTTTCCACTTAGAAAATTAGGGGTAAATATTAAGGTAAACACAGAGGTAAAACAACTCCATAACTCAAGATAAAAACCAAGAAAAACATAACAACTCAGCAAACATAAAGTCAAATACTATGAAAATGTGGAACACACAATTTATAAAGAAAAACATCTCAGCACAAAACAGTAAGTGGAAAAATGAAATTGTCAACAACACACAGAAATAGCATCAAAATGCCAACAATAAACACATACTTATCTAAAATTAGGCTGAATGTAAATGGACTAAATGCACCAATAAAGAGACAGAGAGTCTCAGACTGGATAAAGAAACACGATCTGTCTATATGATGCCTACAAGAGACACACCTTAGACTTAGAGACACAAACAAACTAAAACTCAAAGGATGGAAAAAAATATATCAAGCAAACAATAAGCAAAAAATAGAAGGAGTAGCAATATTAGTTTCTGACAAAATAGACTTTAAAGTTAAATCCACCACAAAGGATAAAGGACACTACATAATGATAAAAGGGACAATTGAGCAGGACGATATAACCATATTAAATATTTAGTCACCCAATGACAGGGCTGGAAGATACATAAAACAAATTTTAACAGATCTGAAAAGTGACACAGACGCCTCCACAATTATAGTAGGAGATTTCAACACACCACTTTCGGAGAAGGACAGGATATCCGGTAAGAAGCTCAATAGAGATACGTAAGACGTAATTGCTACAATCAACCAACTTGACCTCATTGACTTATACAGAACTCTCCACCCAACTGCTGCAAAGTATACTTTTTTTTCTAGCGCACATGGAACATTCTCCAGAATAGACCACATATTAGGTCACAAAACAAACTTTGCAGACTCCAAAACATCAAAATATTACAAAGCATCTTCTCAGACCATAAGGCCATAAAAGTGGGAATCAATAACAGAAAAATTAGGGAAAAGAAATCAAATACTTGGAAACTGAACAATACCCTCCTGAAAAAAAGACTGGGTTATAGAAGACATTAAGGAGGGAATAAAGAAATTCATAGAATGCAATGAGAATGAAAATACTTCCTATCTAAACCTCTGGGACACAGCAAAAGCAGTGCTCAGAGGCCAAAAAGAAGAAAGAGCCAAAATCAGAGAACTGTCCCAACAACTTGAACAAATAGAAAGCGAGCAACAAAAGAATCCATCAGGCACCAGAAGAAAACAAATAATAAAAATTAGAGCTGAACTAAATGAATTAGAGAACAGAAAAACAATTGAAAGAATTAACAAAGCCAAAAGCTGGTTCTTTGGAAAAATTAACAATTTTGATAAACCATTGTCCAGACAGACTAAAGAAATACAAGAAAGGAAACAACCAAAATAACAAATGAGATGGGCCACATCACAACAGATCCAACTGAGATTAAAAGAATCATATCAGATTATTACGAAAAATTGTACTGTAACAAATTTGCAAACCTAGAAGAAATGGATGAATTCCTAGAAAAACACTACCTACCTAAACTAAGACAATCAGAAGTAGAACAACTAAATAGACCCATAACAAAAAAAGAGATTGAAACGGTAATCAAAAAACTCCCAACAAAAAAAAGCCCTGGCCCGGATGGCTTCACTGCAGAGTTCTACCAAACTTTCAGAGAAGAGTTAACACCACTACTACTAAAGGTCTTTCAAAGCATAGAAAATGATGGAATACTACCTAACTCATTCTATGAAGCAACCATATCCCTGATACCAAAACCATGTAAAGACATCACAAAAAAAGACAATTACAGACCTATATCCCTCATGAACATAAATGCAAAAATTCTCAACAAAATTCTAGCCAATAGAATTCCACAACAAATCAAAAAAATAATCCACCATGACCAAGTGGGATTTATACCAGAATTTTTTTTTTTTTATGCAAGGCTGGTTTAATATTAGAAAAACCATTAATGTAATCCACCTTATAAATAAAACAAAGGAAAAAAACACATGATCTTATCAACTGATGCAGAAAAGGCATTTCACAAAATCCAACACCAGTTTATGATAAAAACTCTCAGCAAAATAGGATTGAAGGAAAATTCCTCAACATAATAAAGGGCACTTTTTTTATATACAAAGCCAACAGCCAACATCACTCTAAATGGAGAAAGCCTGAAAGCATTTCCCTTGAGAACGGGAACCAGACAAGGATGCCCTTTATCACCGCTCTTATTCAACATTGTGCTAGAGGTCCTAGCCAGAGCAATTAGGCTAGACAAAGAAATAAAGGGCATCCGGATTGGCAAGGAGGAAGTAAAATTATCTCTATTTGCAGATGACATGATCTTATACACAGAAAACCCTAAGGAATCCTCCAGAAAACCACTGAAACTAATAGAAGAGTTTGGAAGAGTCTCAGGTTATAAGATAAACATACAAAAATCACTTGGATTCCTCTACATCAACAAAAAGAACATCGAAGAGGAACTCACCAAATCAATACCATTCACAGTAGCCCCCAAGAAGATAAAATACTGAGGAATAAATCTTACCAAAGATGTAAAAGACCTATACAAAGAAAACTACAAAGTACTACTGCAGGAAACTACAAAGGACCTACATAAGTGGAAAAACATACCTTGCTCATGGATAGGAAGA
Organism: Elephas maximus indicus; assembly: GCF_024166365.1. NCBI lineage: Eukaryota > Metazoa > Chordata > Mammalia > Proboscidea > Elephantidae > Elephas > Elephas maximus. The sequence continues at coordinate 53,353,670 of NC_064842.1, read as the reverse complement.
CTTAACATAGTAAAAATGTCTATTCTACCAAAAGCCATCTATACATACAATGCACTTCCGATCCAAATTCCAATGACATTTTTTAATGTGATGGAGAAACAAATCACCAATTTCATATGGAAGGGAAAGAAGCCCTGGATAAGCAAAGCATTACTGAAAAAGAAGAAGAAACTGGGAGGCCTCACTCTACTTGACTTCAGAACCTATTATACAGCCACAGTAGTCAAAACAGCCTGGTACTGGTACAACAACAGGCACATAGACCAATGGGACAGAATTGAGTACCCAGATATAAACCCATCCAGATATGAACAGCTGATATTTGACAAAGGCCCAGTGTCAGTTAATTGGGGACAAGATAGTCTTTTTAACAAATGGTGCTGGCATAACTGGATATCCATTTGCAAAAACATGAAACAGGACCCATACCTCATACCATGCGCAAAAACTAACTCCAAGTGAATCAAAGACCTAAACATAAAGACTAAAATGATAAAGATCATGGAAGAAAAATAGGGACGATGTTAGGAGCCCTAATACGAGGCATAAACAGAATACAAAACATTACCAAAAATGACGAAGAGAAACCAGATAACTGGGAGCTCCTAAAAATCAAGCACCTATGCTCATCTAAAGACTTCACCAAAAGAGTAAAAAGACCACCTACAGATTGGGAAAGAATTTGCAGCCATGACATCTCCGGCCAGCGCCTGATCTCTAAAATCTGTATGATTCTGTGAAAACTCAACCACAAAAAGACAAACAACCCAATCAAAAAGTGGGCAAGGGATATGAACACGCACTTCACTAAAGAAGATATTCAGGCAGCTAACAGATACATGAGAAAATGCTCTTGATCATTAGCCATTAGAGAAATGCAAATTAAAACTACGATGAGATTCCATCTCACTCCAACAAGGCTGGCATTAATCCAAAAAACACAAAAGAATAAATGTTGGAGAGGCTGCGGAGAGATTGGAACTCTTATACACTGCTGGTGGGAATGGAAAATGGTACAACCACTTTGGAAATCTATCTGGCATTTTCTTAAAAAGTTATAAATAGAACTACCATACAACCCAGAAATCCCACTCCTCAGGATATACCCTAGAGAAATAAGAGCCTTTACAGGAACAGATATATGCACACCCATGTTGATAGCAGCTCTGTTTACAATAGCAAAAAGCTGGAAGCAACCAAGGTGTCCATCAATGGATGAATGGGTAAATAAATTATGGTATATTCACACAATGGAATACTACTCATCGATAAAGAACAGTGACGAATCTGTGAAACATTTCATAACATGGAGGAACCTGGAAGGCATTATGCTGAGTGAAATGAGTCAGAGGCAAAAGGACAAATATTGTATAAGACCAGTATTATAAGATCTTGAGAAATAGTGTAAACTGAGAAGAACACATTCTTTTGTGGTTACTACAGGGGGGAGGGAGGGAGGGTGGGAGAGGGTTATTTACTGATTAGTTAGTAGATAAGAACTCTTTTAGGTGAAGGGAAGGACAATACTCAATACATGGAATGTCAGCTCAACTGGACTGGACCAAAAGCAAAGGCATTTCCCGGATAAACTGAATGCTTCAATGGTCAGTGGAGCAAGGGTGGGGGTTTGGGGACTATGGCTTAAGGGGACTTCTAAGTCAATTGGCAAAATAATTCTATTATGAAAACATTCTGCATGCCACTTTCAAATGTGGCATCTGGGGTCTTAAATGCTAACCAGCGGCCATCTAAGATGCATCAATTGGCCTCAACCCACCTGGATCAAGGGAGAATGAAGAACCCCAAGGTCACACGATAACTATGAGCCCAAGAGACAGAAAGGGCCACATGAACCAGAGACTTACACCATTCTGAGACCAGAAGAACTAGATGGTGCCCAGCCACAACCGATGACTGCCCTGACAGGGAGCACAACAGAGAACCCCTGAGGGAGCAGGACTACAGTGGGATGCGGACCCGAAATTCTCATAAAAAGACCAGACTTAACGGTCTGACTGAGACTAGAGGAATCCGGGCGATCATGGTCCCCAAACCTTCTATTGGCCCAGGACAGGAACCATTCCCGAAGACAACTCATCAGACATGGAAGGGAGTGAACAGTGGGTAGGAGAGAAATGCTGATGAAGAGTGAGCTACTTGTATCAGGTGCACACTTGAGACTGTTGGCATCTCCTGTCTGGAGGGGAGATAGGAGGGTAGAGAGGGTTAGAAACTGACAAAATTGTCACGAAAGGAGAGACTCGAAGGAGGGAGCGGGCTGAATCATTAGGGGGAGAGTAAGTGGGAGTATGGAGTTAGGTGGATATAAGCTTATATTTGACTGACTTGATTTGTGAACTTTCACTTAAAGCACAATAAAAATTATTTAAAAAAAGGAAAAAAGACTAAAGGGGCATACTAGCGCTGGGGCAAGGACTAGAAGGCAGGAGGGGATAGGAAAGCTGGTAATAGGGAACCTCAGGTCAAGAAGGGAGAGTGTTGACATGTTGTGGAGTGGTTAACCAATGTCATAAAACAATATGTATACCAACTGTTTAATGAGAAACTAGTTTGTTCTGTAAGCCTTCATCTAAATTCAATACAAATAAAAGAATAGGATCCATCTTTGCTTTAATCTCTCCATTTGGGGAAAAAAAATACAATGTTGCAATTTTAACATAGAAATGAAACAATTAATTCAATTAGAAATAGATCCACAGAAATATACTCAACCAGTCTTGGACAACTAAGTGAATATAATTTAATAAACAAAGGATACTATTTTTAACAAAGAATGAGGCTGAAAAATTGGATCTCCATATGCAAAAAAAGTAAAGATGAACAGCAAAGACTTCACTTTGAAGACTAAGGTGCGCCTGACCCAGGCCATGGTGTTTTCGATTGCCTCATATGCATGTGAAAGCTGAACAATGAATAAGGAAGAACAAAGAAGAATTTATGCCTTTAATTGTGGTGTAGGAGAAGAATATCGAATATACCATGAACTGCCAAAAGATTGAACAAATCTGCCCTGGATGAAGCGTGAACAGAAAGCCCTTTAGAAGGAAGAATGGCGAGATTATGTCTCACATGCTCAGGAGGGATCAGTTCCTGGAGAAGGGCATCATGCTTGGTAAAGTAGAGTCAGCGAAAAAGAGGAAGACCCTCAACAAGATGGACTGACACTGTGGCTACAACAATGTGCTTAATTTTAAGAATGATTGTGAGAATGGTGAAGGACTGAACAGAGTTTCGTTCTATTGTACATAGGGTCACTATAAGTTGGAATGGACTCAATGGCACCTAACAACAAAAAATGTATTAAAAAAAAAAAAGAATGTAAATACAAACCTTATACTTTTCACAAAATTAACTCAGACTGGATCATAGAGCTAAATTTAGAGTGCAAGACTAAAACTTCCAGAAGAAAAAAGGAGATAGTCTATTAATTTTTACATGGAACACCAAAAGCATAATTCATGACAAAATAAATAAATAAATTGAACTTTTTTTAAATTAAAAACTCTACTCTGTGAAGGACATTGTTAGAAGAATGAAAAGACAAGTCACAGATTAGGAAATATTTGTAAATTTCATCTGATAAAACACTTGCATGCAAAATATACAAAAAAAAAATTAAAGCTCTAAAATGTATGAATTTAAACAACCCAAATAAAAAAAATGACAATATCTGAACAGATACCTTATCAAAGAAGATACACACATGGCAAATAAATATACTAAAATACTCTTAATACCATTTGTCATTAGTGAGTTGAAATGTAAAACAACGAGATAACACCGCATTTTTATTAAAAAAAAATTGCTATTGGTTGATTCTGACTCATAGTGACTTTATAGGAGAGAGTCGAACTGCCCCATAGGGTTTCTAAGAATCAGCTGGTGGAATCAAAGTGCCAAAGTTTTGGTTAGCAGCCAAATCACTTAACCACTGTGCCACCATTAGAAAGGCTAAAAAAATTCCAACATCAATTGCTGGTGAGAGACAGAGCAAAAATACTCTCATCATAAAAATACTCTCATCTTAAAAATTTTTTTTTTTTTTATAGACAGTAAAAAAAAAAAAAAACAGTGGAAATGCAAAATAGTTTAACCATTTTGGAAGACAATAGGTCAGTTACCTAAAAATTGGATTGAAAGTTGTGTGCACACAAAAACTGACATGAGAATGTTTCTAGTAGTTTTTTGTTTGTTTGTTGTTTACATATTGTTTTTGGATACCATCCACTGGATTCTGACTGATAGTGACCCTATATACAAGCGAACGAAACACCATCCTCACAATCGTTGTTATGCTTGAAACCATTGTTGCAGCCACAATGTCAATCCATCTTATAGAAGGTCTTTTTTTCATTAACCCTCCACCAAGCAGAATGTCCTTCTCCAGGGACTGGTTCCTCTTGATAATAGGTCCAAAATATGTGAGATGGAGTCTCGCCGTCCTTACTTCAACTGAGCATTCTGGCTATACTTCTTCTAAGGCAGAGTTGTTCGTTCTTCTGGCATTCCATAGTATATTCAATATTCTTTGCTAATTCTTTTTCGGTCTCCCCCAATCATTGTCCAATTTTCACATGCATATGAGGCAATTGAAAACACCATGGCTTGGGTCAGGTGCATCTTAGTCCTTAAAGTGACATCTTTGCTTTTTTTAACACTTTAGAGAGGTCTTTTGCAACAGATTTGTCCAATGCAATGTGTCGTTTCATTTTTTGACTGCTGTTTCTATGGGTGTTTATTGTAGATCCAGGTAAAATGAAATCCTTGACAATGTCAATCGTTTCTCCATTTATCATGATGTTGCTTATTGGTCCAGTTGTAAGGATTTTTGTTTTCTTTATATTGAGGTGTAATCCATACTGAAGGCTATCGTCTTTGACCTTCACCAGTAAGTGCTACAAGTCCTCTTCACTTTCAGCAAGAAACATCGTGTCATCTGCACATCACAGGTTTTTAATCAGATTTCCCCCAAACCTGATGGCCCATTCTTCTTCAAATAGTCCAGCTTCTCGAACTATTTGCTTAGTGTACAGATTGAATAAGTATGATGAAAGGATACAACCCTAACACACACCTTTCCTGACTTTAAACCATGCTCTGTTCAAACAACTGCCTCTTGTTTTATGTACAGGTTTTTTGAATTTCCATTTTTTGCAATGTTATACATAATTTGCTACGATCCACACAGTACAATGCCTTTGCATAGTCAATAAAACCAGAAAGAGGTAAACGTCTCTGGTACTCTCTGCTTTGAGCCAAGATCCGTATGGTATCAGTAATGATATTCCTTTTTCTATATCCTCTTCTGAATCTGTCTTGAATTCCTGGCAGTTTCCTGTTGATGTACTGTTGCAACCTCTTTTGAATGATCTTCAGCAAAATTTACTTGTATGTGGTATTAATAATTGTTGTTGTTAGGTGCCGTTGAGTCAGTTCGACTCATAGCAACCCTATGCACAACAGAATGAAACACTGCCTGGTCCTGCACCATTCTTATAATCATTGTTATGCTTGAGCTCATTGTTGCAGCCACTGTGTTAATCCACCTCATTGAGTGTCTTCCTCTTTTCTTCTGACCCTGTACCTTGCCAGACATTATGTCCTTCTCCAGGGACTGATCCCTCCTGACAATATGTCCAAAGTACGTGAGACACAGTCTCACCATCCTTGCTTCTAAGGAACATTCTGGTTGTACTTTTTCCAAGACAGATTTGATATTGTTCAGTAATGATATTGTTCAATAATTTCCACCTTCTACTGGATCACCTTTCTTTGGACTATGCAAAAATATGGATCTCTTCCAGTTGGCCAGGTAGCCGTCTTCCAAATTTCTCGGCATAGATGAGTGAGCACTTCTAACGCTGCATCTGATTTTTGAAGCATCTCAATTGGTATTCTGTCAATCCCTGGAGCTTGTTTTTTGCCAATGTTTTCAGTGCAGCTTGGACTTCTTCTTTCGATTTCATCAGTTCTTGGTCATACACAATATTTTTTATTAAATGACAATAAACACACTGTGATTTATTAAACAATAGAATATTATTGAACAATTAAAAACAAATGAGCTATCAAGACACTAATAAACAGGGATTAACCTTAAACGCATGTTGCTAAGTGAGAGATGTCAGTGTGAAAAGGTGGCATACTGTATTATTCCAATTATATGACATTCTGTAGAAGGCGAAACCAGACGTGTTGCCCCGGCTGGCTCCCATGGTTAAGTACTGGATTACTAGCCACAAGATTTGAAGTTTGAACCCACCCACAGGTACCACTGAAGACAGGCCTGGAGATCACAGCCTTGAAAACCCTGAGGAGCAATTCTACTATGGATATGTGGGGTCTCCGTGAGTCAGAATTGACTTGAGGGCAACTTTCAACAACAACAAATAGTGGTGAATAGGTGAAACAAAAAGGATTTTTTTTTTAGGGTGGTGAAACTATTCTGTGTTATATTATATTGCTGTTGTTAGTATCCTTCTTCATAAACTGTAGTGGTGGATATATGACATTATGCATTTGTCAAAACTCATAGAACTTTAGAGCAAAAGTGTGAATCTTGTGTTGTTTTTAGGTGCTGTTGAGTCAACTCCAATTCATAGCAACCTTATCTATAACAGAGAAAAACATTGCCAGACCCTGCGCCATTCTCACAATTATTGCTGTTTGGGCTCCTTGTCGTAGTCACTGTAACATATCAGTGGATATCTCACTGAAGTCTTCCTTTTTTGCTGGCCCTCTTGTTTACCAAGCATGATACCCTTCTCTGGTGATTGAGCCCTTCTGATGACTTGTCCAATGAAAAGGAGATGAAGTCTTGCCATCTTTGCTTCTGGGGAGCATTCTGGCTGTACATTCTCCAAGGCCGATTTATTCATGCTTCTGTCAGTTTTTTTTTTTTTTTTTTCTGTCAGTGAGTGGTGTATTCAATATTCTTCCCTAACACCACAATTTCAATGTGTCATTTCTTCTTTCATCTTTTTTTTTTGTCTAGCTTTTGGTATGCATATGAAATGATCCAAAGCACATAGCTGGAACAATGTTAGCAACAAAATAAAGTAATATTGAACTAAAACCCAAAGTATAAAATGAATACACAGGAGTCCATACTGATACAAATATGTAATTGAATGAACAAGTGAACAGGGGGTAATAGACACATCTCCCGTGCAGAGGAATTCTAAATAATTTATGTAGATACTCCATTCTTAAGGAGGTAGAACAAAACCCCCACTCCTTAAGCACAGACTGTGCACAGTGACTTCATTCCAAAGAATGCAGTATAAAAAGTGGGTAAAAAGACAAGCAAATTTGAAGGGAGAAATCTAACAGACACTACAGCAGCCAGCTAACATCAATAGTGATAAGTTGTGTTGCTAGCATGTACTCTTGAAATGATGTGATAAAAATGGCACTTTAGCTCTGTGGCTTTCTCCAAAAACACATAACCTGTTCCAGCTATGAGGTAAATATCAGACCAATTCCTGATGAGAGAATTTTCCAAATCTTTTACCAGCACTCCTCAAAACTATCCAAGTCATTAAAAACAAGAAAAATAGGAGACAGTGTTTCAACCAAGAGAAGCCTAAGGAGACATTAGAACTAAATATAATGTGGCATCCTGGATGGGATCCTGGAACACAAAAATGATGTTAGGTTAAAAACTAAGGAAAGCTGAATAAAATACGGACTTAATAAAGTACAAGTATTGGTTTGTTAGTTGTAACAAGTGCACCATGTTGATGTAAGACATCAATAATAGGAGAGATTGGAATTGGAGTATATGCGAACCATCTGTACTATTTCCACAATATTTTTCCTTGTAAATCTAAAATTGTCCTAAAATAAAAATATATGTAAATATTACATGTTGAATATTGAACTAGTTACTAGTTATTGGTAGCCTATTAAAATTGGTAGTATAAGAAAATGGATGAATTCACTATTTATGATATTAGGTAATCATATATTTTATACACACACATATATGCACTGTATTATATATAATATAAAAGATTACAACATGAGAAATAAATAAAAATACATGATATAATATAAATACATATATCTACCTACCTACAAAAATAGATAATAATATAAAATAGCATTACGCTAATTTCAGCTAACTGGTCAAAATTTTATTAGTGCACATTTGTTCCTCTTATGTGGTACTCTGTCAGTTTTCACATACCTTAACGATGAGATTTGGGATGTGTGATGCACTTACTCCTGTACGTATTTGCCCATACTCCCAACTAGATACTTTAGTTCTTCAGTGGCAGAGACTATTCTTCTGTATCTTCTAAAATTTTCCAGTATATAGCTTATGAATTTTTTAACACCTGTTAGTGCCTAAGAGCTCAATAAGTTATTACTGATTGAATGCATAAATAAATGAATAGACCGATGTGTGAATGCAGTATGTATATATTTATTGTTATACACATACCCTTACACAAACATATACACATACAGCTAGGAATGAATTAATTAATATTACTGAGTTAATACGGATTAGCAGGAAGAAATAAATATGCAGATCCTATTTACTTTAGCTATGTTTCCAATTCTGAAGTGTACTAAATATTCTCTTCCTTTTCTCCCTCTTTCATTTCTTCTCCACACACCTCCCTTGTCTCTCAGCTGCCTGTTTCCTAGACTCAATAACATCTTTGTCCTCTAGTGAGTTCTTACTGTATGCTAGACACTACAATATACTGTGATTTTGAAATTGGTAAGCTCAAGATATTGAAATAAATTCCATATATCAATAGTCTTAAAAGTTTCATTTTGAAGACAGATTATAACATTAATTAGTAAAAATACCAGAAACCAAACCCGTTGCCGTTGAGTCGATTCCAACTCATAGAGACACTATAGGACAGGGTAGAACTGCTCTACAGAGTTTCCAAGGAGTGCCTGCGAGATCCATACTGCCAACATTTTTTAGTAGCTATAGCACTTAACTAAGGTTTCCATAAAAATTCCAAAACCGAAAACCAAACCCAGTGCCATTGAATTGATTCCGACTCAAGGCGACCCTATAGAACAGAGTAGAACTGCCCCATAGAGTTTCCAAGGATTGCCTGGCGGATTCTAACTGCCAACCCTTTGGTTAGCAGCTGAAGCGCTTAACCTCTATGCCACCAGGGTTTCCATAAAAATACCAGATAGCATGTAATCAATCATATGTACGCAAGCCCTACCTCAAGAGGTATGTGCCTTCTTTAATGGTTTCTTGGCAACCAGTATCTAATTTTATTGTAGCACTTCTGCTGTTTTGTAATTGGCAGTTTACTTGTTTAGCTCATGGTTTAGATTGCCATTCTTTTGAAAGTATTGATTATTTCATTCATCATTCTATTCCTTAAATCTAGTAAAATGCTTGACACAAAGAGCTCACCCAAATGACACATCTAATAGTTCCTCATTTTCTGTATCTAAGTCTATTGTGCCATTTTTCAAGGTCATGCATTACTCTTTCTATAGTCTCAAGCATCATTTCCTTTAGTTTCTCTATAAATTATAATGTTGTACCTTTTTTTTTTTTTGACTGTTTTGCCTCCCGTAAACCTCATATTTTCCTCTAACAGTCTTAATCCATTCTATTCCTTACTTTTTCTGACTTGCTGTAGTCCATTCTGTGCTCAGCCCACCACTTGTCCAAATTCCTCCTGGATTTCAAGATACACATTATTAACTTTATCGTCTTGATTTTTTGTTATTTATATTAGCCTTCACTGATTTAGAATATATTTCAAAATCTTCCTATTTATCTTTGTCTGTTTATTTCATTTGCAATTGTATTGTATAATGTAGTTCTAATACTACTTTTTCAAGTTCCTTGAGTGGAGAATCTTCAATTGAGACATTTTTATATTGCATATAATTCACCCCAAAGGCTTTATATATATGTCTCCTCACTACGCACTTCTGGTCAAAAGCCTATGAGAGTAAAAAACAAGCAGGGCACTGTACATCATAGAAGAGTTGAATTATTCTCTAAGTATGTCAAAGCTCCGTGTTCTTGCTAACTCTGTGAAATGCATTCTTACCATTCACAAAGTTAATGTCCTTAATTTTATGTTTATGATTAAACATTCCATTGTTTACAATGATTTTGCAATAACAAATGGTTCCAAATATGAGGCAAATTTTTATTAAAAGCATGCTCAACTTTAAGAAAACTATAATAGAACATACAAAAAATAATTCACAATAAAAAATAACTATATCAAATAAGAGATAATTATGATTCTTATCTTAGGATGATAGAAAGTTATTTCTTTTTTATTTCTAGTGTTCTTTGTAGAACCAATTTATAAAATACTATATTATTTATTCCCCTTAATGATGAAATATATACATTTTAAATGGTTCTGATTTTATTTCTGGATAAATTAATTAAATTATACTACTTTTTAAAATAAATACCAAATCATCAATGCTCCTATTCTGGAGTAGTTTATGTGAGTAATCATTCTTAAAGTGGACACTTTACAGACCCCTGTTTGACAAATAAATGACAATTGACAGTCATCAAATACGAGTGAGAACTATAAAAACTGTGACATGTGCATCTCTTCACAGTTTCTTCATTTCTCTATGAATCATACTATAGAATAGAATTTCACTGGTTCAACAATCAGCTGCTTTTGATGTTGGTAAAATATTGGTTTAGAGTTTAAAAAAAATAATTTCAGTGAGAAAAACTAAAATATCTTACGGAAAAATTGCCAAGTCTATGACATTTATTGGTCTAATACATATGTCACCACTGTTGTGGAATCACTGGGGAAAAAAATGCACCATAGTTCACTAGCTATGATTCAATAATTTATTACAGTTTAATGGCAAAAAAACATATTTTTTAAAGTAAATGAAATCATCAGCTAGATTTTATCAAATATAGGTACTGAGAAAATATAGGGCCTGATTGAAGTCTACTAGCAAAGTGAAATATTCATTTAAAATAGCAAACATACTTTATACAATTTAAAGATTTGAAGGTGTATTATGAAGTAAAGCCTTATTTATACCTTAGCACAAACACTTTCTTCGACTGAAGTGAAAAAAGATAGAAGTGTTTGGTGCTAAAATTATTCTGATTCATTTTCTCTATATATGATATTAGTCAGGTTTAGGCCCTTAAAATTCAGTGATACAAACTCTGGGGAAATTACCTATTAAAAAACAAATGTTATTCTCACAGAGATTAAGAAGCAGTTCAAAAACCTTATTTTAATCTTGCAACAAAAGAGAACAATTGCGTGACAAATCAAATAAAATGAAACAATGTGTTTTCACAAACTGCGTTTGCATGGACTTTATCATGTTTAAAACTCTAATTTGTGGCATTAAAGAAAATTGAAATATTGTGTTTTAAAACCACACCTCAGATTTAAAGTGACAGTTGGGGATGTTAAGTACAAAGGAAAGAAGCATATAACAGAGGCTTTTTTGAAAAGATAAAGCTATGAGGCATTCAAAATTGCTACTCCGTATAAACTGGCATATAGTCTTTGAGTTCATAAAACTGTAAAGTAACAAAAATTCACATAGTACCTGATCCTATTTTGTATGAGTTGAAAAGAAAAAAAAAAAATCATTATCTTTTTTTTTTAAGTGAAAGTTTACAAATCAAGTTGGACTCTAAAAAAAATTTGCGAACACCTTGCTATATACTCCTAATGAGACAGCACACTCCTTCCCTCCACTCTCTTTGTGTCCATTCAGCCAGCTTCTGACCCCCTCTACACTCTCATCTCCTCTTCAGACAGGAAATGCCAACATAGTCTCAAGTGTCCACTTGATCCAAGAAGCTCACTCCTCACCAGCATCCCTGTCTAGCCGATTGTCTAGTCCAATCCCTGTCTTAAGAGCTGGCTTTGGGAATGGTTCCTGTCCTGGGCCAACAGAAGGTCTGGGGGCCATGACTACTGGGGTCCTTCTAGTCTCAGTCAGACCATTAAGTCTGGTCTTTTTATGAGAATTTGGGGTCTGTATCCCACTGCTCTCCTGCTCCCTCAGGGGTTCTCTGTTGTGCTCCCTGTCTGGGCAGTCGACGGTTGTAGCTGGGCACCATCTAGTTCTTCTGGCCTCAGGCTAATGTAGTCTCTGCTTTATGTGGCCCTTTCTGAACAGTCAATATCTTAGAAGGAAATTTCCCAGTCTTAGATTGTTCTGACATGTCTAATGTTGCTAGATAGCTGCTGTGTTCACATATGGAACCGCTGAAAAATAGAATTACGGAATAGGAATACTAGAGAGAAAATGTGAGTAGAAACAACTCTTTAGGTAGGCTGCAAAGGAATAGATAAGCTTTGGCAAGTTACTCAGCTCTAAAAAGAAACCCATGAAGTAGAGCATCTGAGGTCTGTATAGCCAAAATATTTTTTTTCTGAAAATACCTTCTAGATGATATTTTATTATTGTTCATAGCATCATATAGTTACAAAGTAAAATGAATCTTCCCATTCACCATTTTGCTCTCATTACTCCTCATGTTAGAGTTTTTTTTATTTACTGTTTTAAACCTTAAACCAAAAACCTAGCCGTTTGCCTTCGAGTCGATTCTGACTCATAACAACCCTATAGGACAGAGTAGAACTGCCCCATAGAGTTTCCAAGGAGTGCCTGGTGGGTTTGAACTGCTGACCTTTTGGTTAGCAGCCTTAGCACTTAACCACTATGCCACCAGGATTTCCTTTTCAACCTTAGCAAGTAAGTTTTGCTGAAACATAAAAAGCTCTGAAAAAATGTTCACTGAATGGATGTCTTAAAATAATGTGACAAAATTTAAATGTTCTCAGGCATAAGCATCTTACTAAACTTGGTCTTCTATGGAAAACACTTTTTTTGTGGGAATATTTTTCTTAAGGTGAAGTATTTTGTTTTTACAGATGAAGAGCTGAAAGTTCACAAAGTCAATTATACAAAGTGTCCCAGGTCTTAGATTGCTGCAGCAAGTAGTTAATTAGGTGAAAGAAGAATACCAAATTATCTTTATTATAAGGCAAAGGAGCAAAATATAATTAAATGACAATAAGCTATTCTTTCCATGGTTTTTTAAAAATGAATGCTATTATAAAATGAATTGGCCTTTTTCAGAATCTACATTCTCTATACGTAAATTAGTTATACTGGCATTAGTTATGCTGGCCTATGGTTCTGCAAAAAAGATAATATGCTAATATATGTATCAAGTATTAACTCCTAATCTCCGAAACAAAGCAAGAGTGACTCATTTCTTTCCCACTTTGAGTAATTTTTTGAGTTAGTGAATTATTTTTATTTCAATTTGAGCTTTTCTACATAAAAGTCTTGCAATCTTTTGGTTTGAAAATTCATAAAAATCTCTGATTTTTAAACATGTTGTTTGTGATTTTAAGAAGAGTGAAAAAACATATTTTCATCACCATGGCTGGAAAATTTCACAAAGCTTATATTTATAACACTTATTGTTCTAATTAATTTAAATTTATTAACTCATATAGTCTTCATAATATCTCTAATCTCACTATACTCTTTTATCCAAGTAAAGAAATAGGTGCATAAATGTTAGATTACCTCTCTGTCTTGACAGGCTTGGCAAATGATATAACGGGCCTTCAAATCCAGGCATCTTGACTTCAAAACGTTCACTCTTAAACAATGTGCTGTAATGTCTATCAACAGGATGGGGTGCTATATAAATTTAAATGCAAATGCCTGTTGTAATGATTAAAACAACAGTTGTACGGTTAAAACCTGTAAAACCCAAACTCATTGCCATTGAGTCGATTCGAACTCATGCCGACCCTATGGGTTAGAGTAGAACTGCCACATAGGATTTTCAGAGAGCAGCTGGTGGATTCGAACTGTCACCCTTTTGGTTAGCAGCTGAACTCTTAACCACTGTGCCACCAGGGCTCCGAGGCAGTGTTATAGTGATTTTTGTTCTCCTTTCCATCCTATTATCTGTTTATTTTTTCACAAGAACGCATTAATTTAAAATTAATCTAAGGAATAGAGCTGTCATTCTTAAATACACAAAATATAGAAATGTGGAGAAATGATTTAAAATCTCCATAACATTTCATTTTAGTTTTGTTTCAGTATGCATTCTCTTTTATTTTTCTGACTTAATTTCTTTCTAAATTTCTTTTTCATTTTATTGTTTGAATGAGATCAAAGTAAATATAAAAATTAAACAGACAATACTCATTCTCAGTTGTTTCCACATCCACTAATTTGTCCTATTTCATATACACTATTTGGTACTTTGTTTTCTATTTAATATCCTGAAAACATTTCCATATCAGTACATATGGGCATTGTACTCCACGTCAATATATAACACATATGAAGTATCCAATGATTATACACACTTTCAAAAAATTTTCTAGGGTTGCAGTCATTTTACCAAGTATTTTCTATGGAATTCTATGAATTCCAGTAATCTTATCATAATGAAACAATTGTCCTCTCAAAACGGCCCTTCCTGTAATCTTTAGGTGTCAATCAACTGACTAATTGAAACCATGGAACCCAATTTTTATTCCAAACTTTTTTAACCTTGAACAAGTTTAAGTTTCTTTTGTTAAGTCAGTGGCTCCTCAAGTTCATGACTTTCACACAGATTTTAATGTTTTAAACTTAATGTCTTTTGGGGAAGTGATATGTACATTAACTTTCACACGACCAGCGTTGCCAAACTCATTATTTTGTCATTATGATATATGGATCTATGTCTGAGTCTTATTGGATATTTCTTTTTCACCTAATCAGAATCTCATGATAATTAATATGCAATCTAGATGCTTCATCTACATGGAGATGAGGGACTGAGCCCATGCAGTTGATTTTTTCTTTGGCACATGTGGATAATTTATCATCTTGGCACACACATTAAAAATTTACTGTAATTGGTTGTTGCGATGATTGGTGCTGCTGATTAGACCTTCATATTTTTGATAAATCTCTTAATATTTATCTGATTAATTTGATTCCTACACACACAATGCATTATGAACAAACATCTACATAAAAGAAAAAAATAACCACCAATGTATAAATTATTCTCTTATTGAAATTAAAAATATTAAACATAAGCTATCATTAATTTTTATATGAAAATTAGTATTTAATACTCTCATATTACTTCTGAATTATCTTCATCCAAAGGACTTACAAAAACATTTTTAACTAAAAATAACTGTCACTAACACTACTAGTAATACATTTTGGTGAATGTTTTAGACTAATCCTACTTTCTGCTATCTGGAAATATGAATTCAACATATCTTCGTGGAGACGTCTAACAGCACAAAGTTTTGGTACTGTACATGAAAGTTACTAGTGGAATCAAAGTATTTTTGGTGTTCATGTTGCCGCTGTTGGGTTGCTTTGAGTAATAAAACAAGAAAAAACATTTAAGGCCCTGATTTATATTGTTTACTGACTTTTTTTTTTTTTTTACTGACTTAATCACTACAATATAAACTCAACTTTTGGACTTCCAGTTCTCCTAAGCTTGAAAAGCTTTTTTCCTAGATCATTTCTTCAGCAACAAACAATTAGGGAAGCTGAAACATACACACACACTCATTTGAAAGAATTTTAGGAATGCTCTGTCAGATAGAAATTAGAGAACCAAGATCCCAGTGAGTGGTAAGTTTCAGAGAGGTTAATTGACATTCTGTGGCTGCTATTTTCTCTTAGGAAATTTGCCAATTGTCAGCTTAAGGTAAGAGGCTAAGAATTTGGGCAGAAGTACACTGATAAGAGGTAGAGTGGTCAGCAGAACACACCGCTCAATTTCTTATTTCCAATCTCTTTCCCTGAAGTTACAGATTCATTACAATTAGCCTACATTCCAAGTATTCATAGGTGACAACTTCTGTATAACATCAATCATTATCTTTTCAGCCTCCATGCCAATGTTGCATATTTTGTTTTTATATTTTTAATATCACAGTATCCCACTTCCTGTACTGATTTGTGTATCACAATATCCTATGATATGTGGTGGTACAGATAAACTCTGAAATATCAACAAAGGGTTATTCCACACTAATGCAAATTCTGATGTAATTATGTTATCTATCAGGAGCATGAATGGTTCATGTTGTGACTCAGTGATGCAAACTGCTTGGATTTTATTACTTTGTCATCTCAGTATGAGTCCTCTGTCGTCAACATAGAAGGAGTTGAGACACTTTGAACTTTGAATAAAGGCCCTTAAATGCTTCCCCATATATGTGATAGAAATACATTCAATTTTCCTATTGGTCATAAATAATCACATGACCCCATATACCTGCAAAGATGCTTAGAAATATTAGGAACCATATGGATATTCAAGTAGAATTAAATACTTCTTTTTCAATATGCCAGGAAAGCTAATAGTAATTTGAAAATAAATGATTTTTAAGTAAACATATTAATTGTGTAAAAATTTTGATAACTCTTATGAAAGAAAGTGTTGAGCCCGATACTTATGAAAACAAAGGAGAGAATTGTTTGCCACAGATTAAACTAAGAGTCCCTATCAACCGATTGTCATCAATGTTAGGTGCTGTCCCTAGGGATATAAGATTGGAGTTCTTTAGATACACTGGTAATACTGAGACCCCATTTCTTTATTGCACTTCCTTTGCTTTCTATCATTTTACTTCCTAAGCATTACCAAGTGCATTGCTTGGGCCTTCTGTTTCTCTCTCTTCAGGGTCTTGACAACATTAACAACTGTAATGGATTCAGGGACATAAATGGCATCTATAGCATGAAGAAATGGCTAAATTATTTTTTAGATGATTGCGGAGCCATCATCTCCAACACCATCACTATCACCAGCCTATAACTGGACCATTATATGAAAACACAATTAAATTGCTATCTGATTGAAATAACTCTCTTCTGGAGTGTCTTTGTTACAGCAGCTTAGCCTTTTACCTAAGTAAAAATTACATTAATTGTGGAGTGTTGAAATTGGTGCACTAAAAAAAACCTAGAGCAGATGTCCATGGCTTAGCATTTTGGCTCAGGATAGCAAGAAAACAATTATTGAAGACTTCAAGACTTACGATCCTTGTTAGACCATTGCAAAAATTGATATAATCACCTCCTGTTATAACTTAGAAAAAAAGTTGCATGTCTATGAAGCCTAAAACTCTACAGAAAATAGTCAGAATGATGGTTTACAAGCATCAATGAAAGGGGAGTTCCACTGACAGAATAACATTCTGCTTGCAACCTGCGATACAATTTTTGCAAGAGTATTTGTAAAAAGAATATGAAACTTTAGTGTCAAAACAAAAACAACTGTTTATTGATCATCAAAAGTAGAAACTTCTGTCTGTCACCATAAATGGGGACTGTTTTGTTCAGGGCCTTTTTAAAAACTTGCTTTATTTTTATTTATCCAGATAATAGTTGTCTAAACAGTTGCGTAGATCTAAATAGACGTTTTGGAAAACTTCAAATCAATTAACATTGAATTGGTGATGAGAGAGACAGTTAACTGGAAACATAACAACAACAAAACACTGCTCTTGAGTTGCTTCTGACTCATAGCAGCCCTATAGCACAGAGTAGAACTGCCCCATAGCATTTCCAAGGCTGTAATCTTTATGGAAGCAGGCTGCCACATCTTTCTCCCATGGAGTGGATGGTGGATTCAAATCACTGACTTTCAGTTAGCAGCTAAGCCCTTAACCTGTGTGCCATCATTGGCAACACTAAATGCAGGAGGGAATTACATAAATTTAATAACTATGAGCAGAAAAATCTTTCAGATGTAGCAATTTTCATATCGATCAGGTAGCAACTTTCGTATGGAACTGATTGAAAGCAAATAAACTACCAGTGGTAATAAAGTTTTGTTAATTACAATAGCCAGTCAGCTACCGAACTCATTGGTAACATTATTTTCACATATCTATGGACTTTTTTTTTTTTTTTATGGACATATGTCTAATTTTGCAGCAATAGGATGAGTGGAAATAGTATGTGCCTTTTCTAGATCTTGGCCTTAAAGCATTAGGCATGTTATTCACCATCTTTTTTCCAGTTCATGTAGAAAGTAGCACAGATGTTGTGACCTAGCTTTCTTCATACAACTGATGATAATAAACTAGGCGATGGAGGATGAGGAACAATATGGAAGGTATATGGGTCCCTGAATGAGCTCATGAATTGGAGCTAATTACCTGCCCTGACATTGCATATTTTCAGACTGTTATGTTAGAAAAATGTTTATCCCTTTTGTCTGAGACAAAGTATTTGTATGTATCTTTTTAGAGCAACTTAGACTGATGTAGAGCTATTTGTTCTATTTTTCCAAGTTGCATTCTAGAAAGGTTGTATCTGTTTTCAAATCCACTAGAGATGTGTAACAGTTTTAATCTCACCTGCCTGTTTTCCCCAAATCTGTGTCTTTTTAAAAGCTTTACCAATTGTATAGGTAAAAGCAACATATTTATATTTGTGATAATGAAGTCAAAAATTTTTCTATAAGTTTTGTGAAATTTGTAATAATTTGTCTTTATTAATGCCCTTGGCACTTTTTCTATTGCTCGGGGTTTCATAATTAATTTGAAAGTGATTAGTAAGATTTTTTTTTTTTTTTGGTTTACCATCTAAATATTAATTTAAAAACCTACTGTTTTCCAATTTTTTTCCTTTTATGTTTCCTCTGCCAATTAATTAAGCCCTCAATTTTTCTTTTTTTAATACTACAGAGGTTTTTATTTTAAAATTATATTAATTCTCTCTCTTTTTTTTCTTTGTATTTATGCTTGGAAGACCCTTCTCATGTGAGTTCAGACTGAATTCAGGTACTCAAGGTTCATTGCTCTGCCATTGTATCATTAAAGCAGGAAAGAAATTAAATGAGATTTACTTTAAAATTTATAAATTAAATGAAACTCACCAATAATAGCATGGTAAATATATGTTATTTTTGTATGGTTAAAGATGCAGTTAATAATTTTACCTGAAATGAATGATTGGCTCTATTTCAATGAACAATTTGTGGTTTGTAAGTAACCAGTAGAAGAATTAAACTCCTACAGAGAATATAAATAAATACGCATCAGTTTAGTAATATATATGTATATATTTTTGTTTTTTGAGGTACAATTGATATATAATAATCCACACATACAATATTCTTCCCTAGGGAAATTTCAAAATTTCATCATATTTACAAAGGGAACATATGATTCAGCAGGATAAGGATCATTGTTTTAATTTCTTTTTCACAATGAGAATGTTAGTTTAAGTTTGTCATATGTATGATTTAATACAGAAAAAACTTACTTCTATTAATGTTAATTTTTAAGTTAGCTATGGGAATTGAGGTTTTTTTTTTTTTCAAATAACATTTGGACAAATATTGGAATAATCTTATAATAATTGTGTTTTGTTATCAACTGCATTATTTATGCTTTTATACAAGAAATTCCTTTGTGATAAAAAAGCTATGTTCTAATAATACTTATGTACGCTAAATTTTATTTGATTCGTTATTTTTTAATTCCTTAAATAATGCTTACAACATTTTAATAGGATCATAGGTCTTACAAAAGCATCATTATTAAATTACATAATTAAATAATAATACAATTAATTTTATTCACACCACTCAAACGTGTAAATGGTCAAATTACTTTAAATATGCAAGATAAATGCATTGATAAGGGTAATTACTGAAATTTTGGTTTTTGCTGTTTCTGTTTGTTAATGCCATTAATTGGAAAGAAGAAAAAGAAACAAGAAGGAGAAGGAGAAACACAAGGAGGAATAAGAAAAAGAGGAAGAAGTAGAAGACAAAGAGGAAGAAGAATGAGATGGGAATGAAAAGGAGGAAGAGGACAAAAAAGGGGTACGAGCAGGTGGTGGGATTTAGGTCGCTGCGAGTTGGAATCGACTCAATGGCAAAAGTTTTTTTTTTTTTTTTTGGCAGAATGGAAATTTTTTTTTCCTTTCTTTTTCATTACCACTGGTTCAAGTAACTTTAAAAAGTGCATAAATACAGCAATTTAAAACAAACAAGATCTAAAAATATTTTTTAAATAAATTTACTAATAATTTGCAAACATAATTCTAACAAAATGCCTTTTCTCCTCATTTACTAGTTTTCTCACCTCTTGCTTCAAGAATTTATAAAAAACGTTTTTCATATTTTATGATTCTATAGACCCTTTCCAATTATTAAAAATAAGAAGCACATGGCATTATATTTGGCTTCCAATTATGGAGATTCCTTTTGCGTGAGTTTCTGGAATTTGTTAATTAATATCAAGCACATTTGAATTTTTTAAGAAGAGTTTTCATTTTTAGGAAATATATTTTGCATGTTAGTCCACTCTAATAGTGCAGTTTAGAAGAGTGATTATTTTCCTAGGAATCTGATTATTATATTGGCTAAGCATTATATTTTAAATTCTTCTCCACTTTCTTTGGTAAATGTGATTTTTTAAATGTATATACCTGAGGTAACTTAATGAGTTTTAATTTTTCCATCATTGACCATTTGCATTATAAATTTCTTTAAGTCATTTAACTCATTGTATAGACAGTTTTGTTCTTTTTTTCTGAAGTGGACACCCTTTCTTTATTAAAAAATAATAAATTATTTATAATGCAAACCTTGCAGGTTTTTAAAAGTCATGCAATATATATTAGCTAAAAACAGAAAAAAAGGAATATATGCAAAAATGTATCACATAGAACAAAAAATGGAAAAGAGTACTAAATTTTTTTATGACTTGAAATGTAAAAAAGGCAAAGTATCAGTGCATAGTCTGATCAAATGTCATATGAAATGAACAAGTATAATTTATCCAGCAATTAAAAAATTAAAGTTAATAAACAAGATGTAATACATCACATTAATAAGTGTTACAAGTAAATACACCTTTTTTAAAATTAAAAACTTATAACTATGATAAACTATGAAAAGCATCTGAATTTTTTTTTTTTTTAATTTAGGTAAGTAAACCAAGTCTCTTCAAAAAGTTTTATTTCAATTTTGACAAATAAATATTTTCAGTAACCAGTGTATTATATTTTCTTAATTGCAAATTTTTAAATATAATTTTTATTGTGCTTTAAGTGAAAGTTTACAAATCGAGTAGGTCTCTCACACAAAAACCCATATACACCTTGCTACACACTCCCAATTACCCTCCCCCTAATGAGACAGCCCACTTTCTCCCTCCACCCTCTCTTTTTGTGTCCATTTTGTCAGTTTCTAACCCCCTCCACCCTCTCATCTCCCCTCCAGGCAGGAGATGCCAACATAGTCTTAAGTGTCCACCTGATCCAAGAAGATCACTCCTCACCAGCATCCCTCTCCAACCCACTGTCCAGTCCAATCCATGTCTGACAAGTTGGCTTTGGGAATGGTTCTTGTCCTGGGCCAACAGGAGGTCTGGGGGCCATGACCACCGGGGTCCTTCTAGTCTCAGTCAGACCATTAAGTCTGGTCTTATGAGAATTTGGGGTCTGCATCCCACTGTTCTGCTCCCTCAGGGATTCTCTGTTGTGTTCCCTGTCAGGGCAGTCATTGGTTGTAGCCGGGCACCATCTAGTTCTTCTGGTTTCAGGATGATGTAGTCTCTGATTCATGTGGCTCTTTCTGTCTCTTGGGCTCGTAATTGCCTTGTGTCCTTGGTGTTCTTCATTCTCCTTTGATCCAGGTGGGTTGAGACCAATTGATGCATCTTAGATGGCTGCTTGCTAGCGTTTAAGACCCCAGACACCACTCTTCAAAGTGGAATGTAGAATGTTTTCTTAATAGATTTTATTATGCCAATTAACTTAGAAACCATGGTCCCCAGACCCCTGCCCCTGCTACGCTGGCCTTCGAAGCATTCAGTTTATTTGATCTTAATTGCAATTTTTAAGAAACAGAAAGAAAAAAGACAAAGGAACTGATAGCCAGGATATTACCCAAAATAAGCATAATAGAGGATTTGAAAGCAATAATGGAGTCTGAGAATAGCAAGAAATCTTTATATTTCCCATTAAAGAAATGTAACAATATAGTAGTTTTGTTGGTTCTTCAAGGAAGGAAAGATTAAACCTCAACCACAAATATGTCCTAGATCAAATAAGAAAACTTTTGATTTTACAAGTTGGATATGCACAAAATGTGAGATTAAAGCAAAAGTAAACTAAAAACACAAAATAAGTCTGTTTTCTACAAGGTAAAAAAAAAAAAAGCTGTATTAGATTTAGTGAGGGACTCAGTACTGAATTATTTTGTCTGTTTTTTTTTCTCCAATATATACTGAAATTTGTTTAAATTTATGCACTGAGAATACTTTAGTACTCACCTGGAAAAATAAGAGGAAAAACAATGAGATAGAATATCTTACTCCACTAAACAGTGTATTTTTATGCAAATTTTTGTGGTTTTACATCAGTAGTGAAGATTTTGCTGATTAAATAAGTCCTCAGTTTCTCATAAATACAATCAAATGCTTTGTATATTTGCATATACTGATGGGAGGGCTTCACTGAAGTGGGGGAAATCCTGTATGGTAATTAAGATAAAGCCTAATTTCTCAATCTTTTTTCCTAATACATCTTTCCCCAAATTTAACTATTTCTTTGGATTAACAACTCAGACATCAAACAAGTGTGTGCCTGTATTTCCTTAGCTTTTATACTACATTAGTTCATATCCTTTCTCCATTTTCTTAAGTCTGGATGAAAAAACTATTTAACAAGTTGAAATTTAGAAAATGAAGGTAGGCAGGCCAAGATGATGGAGTAATCAAACACTTCTGGTGGTCTATCTTAAAACAAAGACCTGAAAAAACAAGTGAATTAATTATATATGACAATCGAGGAGCCCTGAACATCAAAGACAAAGTTGAGAAATTGGACTAAGTGGCAGGAGAAGGAGATATGGTTCAGAAGCAGCAAGGAGCTGCCAGATCTGAGCTGGCAGGAACTGGCACCCCATAGGACAGATCTACTGGTGCAGCTCGAGCACAGTGAGACAAACAGTGGCATTCAGGACACATTTTCCACATCGGGAGAGATGGAGTGGTGGAGAATTCACTCATGCCTCCAGGGTCCGCAAAGAGTGGTGCTCTCAGCATAAGTACTTGCATCTAATATACAGTGTGGATCAAAAAACAACTCTTTGGAAAAAACTAGATCCCAATTTACTGACCCCTCCCCACGCTGCACAGGGTCCCGAGTCACCTTGAGTGATAGTTGCTTTCCCTGAGCTGGAAGCTAGACCTGTTGTGCACTCTGAGCCATGCTTCGTGACCTTAGAGAAGGAACAAATTTTTTTTTTTTTTTTTTATAGATGGAAAAAATAGTCTGCCACCTCCCCTAAACTGGGAACTGAGGGTAGAAACAGCTCCTTTGCCTAGTCACAGGCATAAGCAGTCCATGGACTTTGAATGCCTTTCACGCCTGCACAGACATGTGTGGGCCCATTTCAACAGCATGGGCCCTCATCAACACAGTACAACAGGGCATATGCCTGAAGTCTAACTTCAACTGTTTCAACTATATGGTGGAGAGGCAGGTCCATGATGTTTGACATCACTCTGCTTATAAAGCAGAGTACTCACCTACCCACATCAGAGGCCTGGGGACTGGTGGCTTCACCCACAACACCTAGTCACCCTTGACAGGGGTCCAAGGATAAGTGGTGCCTCCCAATCCTTACAGCCAACAGCACTGTGTGCCCATAGTTCAACTGCAAAACCCACCCACCTAGGTGCTCTAGGGAACAGGGACATGCTTTCCTCACAGACACTTAGTGGTGGTTTTCCATCCCTTGCCTTGCTCAGTGCGTGATACCCTACTGCAGCCAGGTACCTGTGCTTACACCAATCACTCCTGCTCATCTAAGTCTGTAGGTAAGAACCTGTACCACACACTTGGAGACTGACTACTTGGACACCTGAGCTGAATCCATACAAGAAAAGTAAATGGACTTCTGGGCTCATTTACCTAGTAATAACTCTAACCACCTTATGACAGCAGATTAGATCTTCAAAGCTGCCAGTAATCAAACTAGCTCACTCAAGCAGTGTACTTGGGCATATAAAAATAAAACAAGAAGCTAGGACAAGTAAGCAAACATAAAATAAATAAATATAATAACTTATTGATGGATTGGAGAAAACAGTCAATATCAAGTCATATAAAGAGGCAGACCATGACAATTTCAGCTAGCTCCCAAAGCAAAGAATCAAGAAGTTTTCCAGATGAAGAGAACTTCCTGGAACTACCAGAGGTAGAAGACAAAAGATTAATATACATAACTCTTCAAGAAATCAGGCAAAATGCAGAACAAGCCAAGGAATCTACAGACATACCATTAGAGAAACTTAAGAAGATTAGAGGAGAGCAAAATGACAAATTTCATTGGCTACAAGAATCCATGGAGAGACAGAAAACAGAAATTCATAAGATTAACAATAAAATTTCAGAAATAGACAACTCAGTAGAAAATTATAGGAGCAGCAGTGAGGAAGTGGAAGTCAGAATTAGTGAGATTAAAGATAAAGCACTTGACACCAACATATTTGAGTAAAAATTAGATAAAATTAAAAAATAATGAAGAAGCCCTAAAAATTATGTGATACTCTATCAAGAGAAATAACCTATGAGTGACTGGAGGGGAATAACGAAAATAGAGAAAGAATTTTTGGGAATTTGTTGGCAGAAAACTTCCCTGATATTGTGAAGGGTGAGAAAATAGCTACCTAAGATGCTCATCAAACCTCGCACATGGTAGACCCCAAAAGAAAGTCACCAAGACATATTATAATCAAACTTAGCAAAACCAAAGATAGACAATTTTAAGAGCAGCTAGGGATAAATGAAAAGTCACCTACAAAAAAAAAAAAAAAATTTTTTTTTTTTTTTCCTACAAAGGAGGGTCAAAAAGATTAAAGACGGACTACTCAGCAGAAATCATGCAGGCAAGAAGGCAATGGGATGGCATATATAAAGCCTTGAAGGAGAAAAATTGCCAGCCAAGAATTATAAATCCAGCAAAACTGTCTCTCAAATATGAAGGCAAAATTAGGACATTTCCAGATAAACAGAAGTTTAGGGAATTTGCAAAAACCAGACCAAAATTACAAGATATATTAAAGGGAGTCATCAGGTTAGAAAATCAATAACATCAGATAACAACCCAAGACTAGAATACAGGTCAGAGCAACCAGATATCAACCCAGATAGGGAAATCACACACACACACAAAAAATGCTCAAAACTGGGAAACAGATGTCATTATGTAAAAGATGACAACATTAAATAAAAAAATGTAGTCATAGATATTTCATATGAAGAGGAAGTCAAGGTGATATAAAGAAATAAAAGTTTGGTTTAAACTTAGAAAAATAGGGGTAAATATTAAGGTAACCACAAAGGAAACTGACAATCCTACACGTCCAAAAAAAAGCATAGAGACTCAGCAAATACAAAATCAAAAAGAATGAAAAAGAGGAAAGAAAATATGTAAAGAACTACTCAGCACAGAAAATTAAGTGCAAAAAGAAACTGCCAACAACAGAAAAAAAAAAATCAAAATGACAGCACTAAACTCATACCTATCAATGATTACACTGAATGTAAATGGACAAAATGCACCAATAAAGTGATGGAAAGTGGCAGAATGGATAAAGAAATCATGATGTATCTATATGCTGCCTACAAGAGACACACCTTAGACTTAAAGACAAAAACAAACTTAAACTCAAAGGAAGGGAAAAAAATATATCAGGCAAATAAAGATCAAAAAAGAGGAGTGGCAATATTAATTTCTGACAAAATAGACTTTATAGTAAAATCCACCACAAAGGATAAGAAAGGACTCTATATAATGAGAACAAATTGGAATTTAATTTCACAGTTGAAGAAAATGTCTATTTTATTTGATTGTGCACATGCCATAATATAATATTTGATAAGCTCTGGGGAAATGGTGCTTTTGAGTTCTTATGTATTTAGGGCATTAAATGAGTGCACCCTATTGTATTCTTTCTGGTAAAAAATTATGCTTTACCGTTTCATGCCATGACATACATATCTACTGATATTCTTACGTTGTCTACATGATAACAAAATATCTAGAGGAATGTAGAAATATAAATCATTTCTCGAAAAGCTTTTCAACCTGACACATAGCTCAGGTTATTTGAAAATTGAATTGTAAACTGTCACTGAAGAACATTTATTGTGGTAACTTTGCTACTGGTTAAAAAAAAAAGAAAAAGCCCAATTTTTAATCCAAACTTTTAAAAAAGCGAGATTAATCAATGGCACAATTTTTGTTGTTGTTGTTTTAACTCTTTATAATTTATTATCATCTAATTTTGCTGTATTTTACACAAATAAAGGGTGCATTATAAGTATGTGTCAACCATGTTATTCCCCCGGGCATGTTAGTTACATTGACATGCTATTTACAAAAACATACAGTAGTTTCATAATAAGGGTAAGTACTAGCTAATGCTCATGATGGATTACCATCATGCTGATGCAAATTTTGCTACTGTTAAATAAGTAACACCTTAATTTAAATGGAAGAGTTTATCAAAAACTAGTACTAGGATTTCATTTCTACTATTTGCAAAATACTTGGTGTGCTTTTCACTATATCACTGCAAAACCTTTATCTCTATCTTGTAGAGCTTTCTTATTTTATAAGAAATAAAAAAAATGCTAAAAATCATTTCCACATCTTTTTAGCATTGCTCAATTTTAACTTCATAGTCTTTATTGCCTACTAATGTGAATTTTCCCCCATGTATTTGTCAGTTTGTCATACTGTGGGGGCTTGTGAATTGCTGTGATGCTTGAAGCTATCCCATCAGTATTCAAATACCAGCAGGGTCACCAATGGTGGCCAGGTTTCAGCTGAGCTTCCAGAGTAAGTCAGACCAGGAAGAAGGACATGGCAGTTTACTTCTGGAAAAAAAAAAAAAAAAATTAGTCAGTGAAAACTTTATGAATAGCAAGGGTACATTGTCTGATATAGTGCCAGAAATGAGCCCCTCAGGTTGGAAGGTCCGCAAAATACTACTGGAGAAGAGCTATCTTCTCAAAGTAGAGTTGACCTTAATGACACGGATGGAGTCAAGTATTCAAGACCTTCATTTACTAATGTGGGACAACTCAAAATGCAACAAAGCAGCCACAAACATTAGTAAATAATTGAAACATGGAATGGATGAAGTATAAATCTAGGAACATTGGACTTCATCAAAAAAGAAATGGAACACATAAACATTCGTATCTTAGGTATTAGTCAGCTGAAATGGACTGATATCGGCAATTTTGAATCAAAAATCATGTAGCCTACTATGACAGGAATGACTAATTGAAGAGGAATGACATCACATTCATCATCAAAAAGAACATTTCAAGATCTATCCTGAAGTACAATGCTATCAGCCATAAGATAATATCCATACATCTACAAGGAAGACCAGTTAATATAACTGTTATTCCAATTACACACCAACCATCCATTAAGGCCAAAGATGAAGAAACTGAAGATTTTTACTAACTTCTGCAGTCTGAAATTGGTCAAACATGTAACCAAGATGCATTGATAACTACTGATGTGGATTATGAAAGTTGGAAACAAAGAAGAAGGATTGGTAGTTGAAAACTATGGTCTTAGTGATAGAAATGACACTGCAGATCACATGAAAGAATTTTTCAAAGCCAACAAGTTCTTCATTTCAAATACATTTTTCAACAAGATTAATAGCTACCTTATATGGGAACCTCACTGGGTGGAATACACAGGAATGGAATCAAGTACATCTGTGGAAAGAGACAATGGAAAGCTCAATATCATCAGTCAAAACAAGGCCAGGGACCAACTTTGGAATAAACCAGCAATTCCTCATATGCAAGTTCAAGGTGAAGCTTAAAAAAATTAGAACAAGTCTAAGAGAGCCAAAGTACAACCTTGAGTATATCCCACCTGAATTTAGAGACCATCTCAAGAATAGATTTGACACATTGAAAGCTATTGAATAAAGACTGGAGGAGTTGCGGAATACGATTAAGGACATTATAAGTGAAGAAAATAAGAGGTCATTAAAAAGACAGGAGAGGGGGCCAAGATGGCTGACTAGGTAGACGCTACCTCGGATCCCTCTTGCAACAAAGACTCGGAAAAACAAGTGAATCGATCACATACATGACAATCTACGAACCCTGAACAACAAACACAGATTTAAAGAGTTGACCTGAGTGACAGAGACAGAGAACAAACAACTACAGGGAAGCAGCGACTGTTTTCAGAGCCCGGAGCCAGCGTCCCAGTCAGGTAACCTTGGCGCCGGGCTTAGGACTGGGCCCAGGAGAGCTAAACACAACATCCTGTGACGGTGCAAACACGGGATGCAGCCCTACCCCCCTGAACTGACCAGAGAGGGGGCACAGCTGGTCGCGCGGGTGGCATGGCCACGCAGCTGGTGGGAGGAGAAGTCCCCGGGAGGCAGTGACTGGTTTTGGAGCCAGGAGTGCAGCGTCCCAGCTGGGGAACCTTGGCGCCGGGCTTTGGATTGGGCACAGGGAAGCTGAGCACGGCATCCTGTCACGGCACAAACACGGGGCGCAGCCCTACCCCCCTGAACTGACCCCGGGAGGGGGCCCAGCCAGTCTGCGCGGGCGGCTGGAGGAGAAGTCCCTGGGAGGCAGCGACTGATTTTGGAGCCGGGGGCGCAGCATCTCAGCCGGGGAACCTTGACACTGGGCTTTGGACTGGCAGCGGAGGAAGTGACCGCGGCTTCTGCAGGCCTGACCCTCGGGGGCAATCTCTGCCAAGCCAGCACACGTAGGCAACACGCCCCTCGGGACTCTCAGATAAAATAGTATTCCCAAGCAAGGTAAGCAACTTTGTCTATATTCCGGGGTTTTTTTTTTTACTCTCCCCGGTTTATCTGAACTCTTCCCTCCACTTCCCAGGTGGCCTCATTAACATTGGAATTTCCTGAGCAAGAGGGAGAACCGCTCTGGGGCCGCGGCTTTTCTTTTCCCTATTTTTTTTTTTTTTTTTTTTGGTCTTTTCCTAACCCATTCTTCCGGCCTGAGAGAAGCAACCACAAAAAACCCAGGGACCAAAAATCCTTCCCTAATTGGACTAAAAACACAGAACCAGCTCCAGCCAAGCATATATGATCCATATCTCAGGCTTTCATACCTACAGGGAATAAGGTGGCTATTATAATGCAAAGGCATTTCAGATAAGGATCTGACTGCATTTTTTTTTAGCAGATTTACTGGAAAAACAAGATTCCCAGGTCTGATATCTCTGCTTATTCAACAGAGCACTAACTGACCCACAGCAGGGAATTGAGGGCTGAAGCTCCCCCCAGACCACCTAGCCTCTTGCCTTAGGGGTCTAAGGAGGGTGACACCTACCAATCTGTAGAGGCACTTGCATTGGAGGCCTGAAGTACAGCTAAAGAGCCCTCCCACCAAGGTGCTTTAGGAATAGAGACACACCTACCTCACTGACACCTGGGGGAAGTCTGTCAGCATCCTGCCCCCCAGAGTGACAACCCCAGCTGCTACTAGAATCTGGCGCACACAACTATCACCACTACTTCTCAAGGTGCATAGGTGTTAGGGTGCAGCACACACTTGATGACCCAAAATGAGATTCTACTCAAGAATAGGGAATAGACTCAGCCATATATATCCGGCAACAGCCCAAACCAGCTGGTAATAGGTCATAAGTAAGTCAAGGGCTACAACAATCAAGACAGCACAATCTAGTAGCCCATCCACGTATATTGAAAGAAAACAAAACAAGGTAAGACTCAGTGAGCAAATATAGAATAAATCACTACAATATCTTAGTGATGGCTCGGAGACAGCAGTCGATATCAAACCACATAAAGAAGCAGACCATGACTGCTTCTACAACCCCCCAAACAAAAGAATCAAAATCTTTCCCAAATGAAGATACAATCCTGGAATTATCAGATACAGAATATAAAAAACTAATTTACAGAATGCTTCAAGGCATCAGGGATGACCTCAGAAATGAAATAAGGCAAACTGCAGAAAAAGCCAAGGAACACACTGATAAAACAGTTGAAGAACTCAAAAAGATTATTCAAGAACATAGTGGAAAAATTAATAAGTTGCAAGAATCCATAAAGAGACAGCATGTAGAAATCCAAAAGATTAACAATAAAATTACAGAATTAGACAATGCACTAGGAAGTCAGAGGAGCAGACTCGAGCAATTAGAATGCAGAGTGGGAAATCTGGAGGACCAGGGAATTAACACCAACATAGCTGAAAAAAAAAACAGATAAAAGAATTTTAAAAAATGAAGAAACCCTAAGAATCATGTGGGACTCTATCAAGAAGGATAACTTGCATGTGATTGGAGTCCCAGAACAGGGAGGGATAACACAGGGCGAATAGCTGAAGATCTGCTGACAGAAAACTTCCCTGACATCATGAAAGACGAAAGGATATCTATCCAAGATGCTCATTGAACCCCATTTAAGATTGATACAAAAAGAAAATCACCAAGACATATTATCATCAAACTTGCCAAAACCAAAGATAAAGAGAAAATTTTAAAAGCAGCCAGGGAGAAAAGAAAGGTCTCCTTCAAGGGAGAATCAATAAGTTCAGACTACTCAGCAGAAACCATGCAGGCAAGAAGGCAATGGGATGACATATACAGAGCACTGAAGGAGAAAAACTGCCAGCCAAGGATCATATATCCAGCAAAACTCTCTCTCAAATATGAAGGTGAAATTAAGACATTTACAGATAAACACAAGCTTAGAGAATTTCCAAAAACCAAACAGAAGCTTCAAGAAATATTAAAGGAAATTGGTCAGAAAACCAATAATATCAGATACCAGCACAACACAAGGTCACAGAACAGAACATCCTGATATCAACTCAAATAGGGAAATCGCAAAAAAACAAAGATTAATTAAAAAAACAAATGCTCAAACCAGGGAATCATTGAAGTCAATATGTAAAAGATGACAATAATCAAAAAGAGGGACTAAATACAGGTGGCATAGAAGTGCCATATGGAGAGGGATACAAGGCGATACAGGACAATACAAGTTAGGTTTTTACTTAGAAAAATAGGGGTAAATATTAAGGTAACCACAAAGAGGTATAACAACCCCATAACTCAAAATAAAAACCAAGAAAAATGTAACGACTCAGCAAACATAAAGTCAACTACTATGAAAATGAGGATCTCACATTTTACAAAGAAAAGCATCTCAGCACAAAAAAGTAAGTGGAAAAATGAAATTGTCAACAACACACATAAAAAGGCATCAAAATGACAGCACTAAACACATACTTATCTATAATTAAGCTGAATGTAAATGGACTAAATGCACCAATAAAGAGACAGAGAGTCTCAGACTGGATAAAGAAACACGATCCATCTATATGCTGCCTACAAGAGACACACCTTAGACTTAGAGACACAAACAAACTAAAACTCAAAGGATGGAAAAAAATATATCAAGCAAACAATAAGCAAAAAAGAAGAGGAGTAGCCATATTAATTTCTGACAAAATAGAATTTAAACTTAAATCCACCACAAAGGATAAAGAAGGAAACTATATAATGATAAAAGGGACAATTGATCAGGAAGATATAACGATATTAAATATTTATGCACCCAATGACAGGGCTACAAGATACATAAATAGAATTTTAACAGAACTGAAAAGTGAGATAGACACCTCCACAATTATAGTAGGAGAATTCAACACACCACTTTTGGAGAAGGACAGGAAATCCAGTAAGAAGCTCAATAGAGACACGGAAGACCTACTTACAACAATCAACCAACTTGACCTCATTGACTTATACAGAACCCTCCACCCAACTGCTGCAAAGTATACTTTTTTTTCTAGCGCACAAGGAACGTTTTCTAGAACAGACCACATATTAGGTCATAAAACAAACCTTTGCAGAGTCCAAAACATCGAAATATTACAAAGCATCTTCTCAGACCACAAGGCAATGAAACTAGAAATCAATAACAGAAAAACTAGGGAAAAGAAATCAAATACTTGGAAAATGAACAATACCCTCCTGAAAAAAGACTGGATTATAGAAGACATCAAGGAGGGAATAAGGAAATTCATAAAATGCAACGAGAATGAAAATACTTCCTATCAAAACCTCTGGGACACAGCAAAAGCAGTGCTCAGAGGCCAATTTATATCGATAAATGCACACATACAAAAAGAAGAGAGAGCCAAAATCAGAGAACTGTCCCTACAACTTGAACAAATAGAAAGTGAGCAACAAAAGAATCCATCAGGTACCAGAAGAAAACAAATAATGAAAATTAGAGCTGAAGTAAATGAATTAGAGAACAGAAAAACAATTGAAAGAATAAACAAAGCCAAAAGCTGGTTCTTTGAAAAAATTAACAAAATTGATAAACCCTTGGCTAGACTGACTAAAGAAATACAGGAAAGGAAACAAATAACCCGAATAAGAAACGAGAAGGGCCACATCACAACAGACCCAACTGAAATTAAAAGAATCATATCAGATTATTACGAAAAATTGTATTCTAACAAACTTGCAAATCTGGAAGAAATGGATGAATTCCTGGAAAAACACTACCTACCTAAACTAACACAATCAGAAGTAGAACAACTAAATAGACCCATAACAAAAAAAGAGATTGAAACGGTAATCAAAAAACTCCCAACAACAACAAAAAAAAAAACCCTGGCCCGGATGGCTATACTGCAGAGTTCTACCAAACTTTCAGAGAAAAGTTAACACCACTACTACTAAAGGTATTTCAAAGCATAGAAAATGATGGAATACTACCTAACTCATTCTATGAAGCCACCATCACCCTGATACCAAAACCAGATAAAGACATCACAAAAAAAGAAAATTACAGACCTATGTCCCTCATGAACATAAATGCAAAAATCCTCAACAAAATTCTAGCCAATAGAATTCAACAAGATATCAAAAAAATAATTTACCACGACCAAGTGGGATTTATACCAGGTATGCAAGGCTGTTTTAATATTAGAAAAACCATTAATGTAATCCACCACAGAAATAAAACAAAAGACAAAAACCACATGGTCTTATCAATTGATGCAGAAAAGGCATTTGACAAAGTCCAACACCCATTTATGGTAAAAACTCTCACCAAAACAGGAATAGAAGGAAAATTCCTCAGCATAATAAAGGGCATCTATACAAAGCCAATAGCCAACATCATCCGAAATGGAGAGAGCCTGAAAGCATTTCCCTTGAGAACGGGAACCAGACAAGGATGCCCTTTATCACCGCTCTTATTCAACATTGTGCTAGAAGTCCTAGCCAGAGCAATTAGGCTAGACAAAGAAATAAAGGGCATCCGGATTGGCAAGGAGGAAGTAAAATTATGTCTATTTGCAGATGACATGATCTTATACACAGAAAACCCTAAGGAATCCTCCAGAAAACTACTGAAACTAATAGAAGAGTTTGGAAGAGTCTCAGGTTATAAGATAAACATACAAAAATCACTTGGATTCCTCTACATCAACAAAAAGAACATCGAAGAGGAAATCACCAAATCAATACCATTCACAGTAGCCCCCAAGAAGATAAAATACTGAGGAATAAATCTTACCAAAGATGTAAAAGACCTATACAAAGAAAACTACAAAGCACCACTACAAGAAATTAAAAAAGGACATACTTAAGTGGAAAAACATACCTTGCTCATGGATAGGAAGACTTAACATAGTAAAAATGTCTATTCTACCAAAAGCCATCTATACATACAATGCACTTCTTATCCAAATTCCAATTTCATTTTTTAATGTGACAGAGAAACAAATCACCAACTTCATATGGAAGGGAAAGAAGCCTTGGATAAGCAAAGCACTACTGAGAAAGAAGAAAGTGGGAGGCCTCACTCAACCTGATTTCAGAACCTATTATACAGCCACAGTAGTCAAAACAGCCTGGTACTGGTACAACAACAGACACATAGACCAATGGCACAGAATTGAGAACCCAGATATAAATCCATCCACATATGAGCAGCTGATATTTGTCAAAGGCCCAGTGTCAATTAACTGGGGAAAAGATAGCCTTTTTAACAAATGGTGCTGGCATAACTGGATATCCATTTGCAAAAAAATGCAACAAGACCCATACCTCACACCATGCACAAAAACTAACTCCAAGTGGATCAAAGACCCAAACATAAAGACTAAAACGATAAAGATTATGGAAGAAAAAATAGGGACAATCCTGGAAGCCCTAATACAAGGCATAAACAGAATACAAAACATTACCAAAAATGACGAAGAGAAACCAGATAACTGGGAGCTCCTAAAAATCAAACACCTATGCTCATCTAAAGACTTCACAAAAAGAGTAGAAAGACCACCTACAGACTGGGAAAGAATTTTCAGCTATGACATCTCCGACCAGCGCCTGATCTCTAAAATCTATATGATTCCGTCAAAACTCAACCACAAAAAGACAAACAACCCAATCAAGAAGTGGGCAAAGGATATGAACACACACTTCACTAAAGAAGATATTCAGGCAGCTAACAGATACATGAGAAAATGCTCTTGATCATTAGCCATTAGAGAAATGCAAACTAAAACTATGATGAGATTCCATCTCACTCCAGCAAGGCTGACATTAATCCAAAAAACACAAAATAATAAATGTTGGAGAGGCTGTGGAGAGATTGGAACTCTTATACACTGCTGGTGGGAATGTAAAATGGTACAACCACTTTGGAAATCTATCTGGCATTATCTTAAACAGTTAGAAATAGAACTACCATACAACCCAGAAATCCCACTCCTCAGAATATACCCTAGAGAAATAAGAGCCTTCACACAGATTTATGCACACCCATGTTTATTGCAGCTCTGTTTACAATAGCAAAAAGCTGGAAGCAACCAAGGTGTCCATCAACGGATGAATGGTTAGAGAAATTATGGTATATTCACACAATGGAATACTACGCATCGATAAAAGACAGTGATGAATCTGTGAAACATTTCATAACATGGAGGAACCTGGAAGGCATTATGCTGAGTGAAATTAGTCAGAGGCAAAAGGACAAATATTGTATAAGACCACTATTACAAGATCTTGAGAAATAGTATAAACTGAGAAGAACACATACTTTTGTGGTTAGGAGGGGGGAGGGAGGGAGGGTGGCAGAGGGTTATTTACTGATTAGTTAGTAGATAAGAACTACTTTAGGTGAAGGGAAGGACAATACTCAATACACGGAAGGTCAGCTCAATTGGACTGGACCAAAGGCAAAGAAGTTTCCGGGATAAACTGAATGCTTCGAAGGTCAGGGGAGCAAGGGCGGGGGTTTGGGGACTATGACTTAAGGGGACTTCTAAGTCAATTGGCAAAATAATACTATTACGAAAACATTCTGCATCCCACTTTGCAATGTGGCTTTTGGGGTCTTAAATACTAACAAGCGGCCATCTAAGATGCATCAAGTGGTCTCAACCCACCTGGATCAAAGGAGAATGGAGAACACGAAGGTCACACGACAACTATGAGCCCAAGAGACAGAAAGGGCCACCTTACATCATTCTGAAACCAGAAGAACTAGATGGTGCCCGGCCACAACCGATGACTGCCCTGACAGGGAGCACAACAGAGAACCCCTGAGGGAGCAGGAGATCAGTGGGATGCAGACCCCAAATTCTCATAAAAAGACCAGACTTAATGGTCTGACTGAGACTAGAGGAATCCCGGCGATCATGGTCCCCAAACCTTCTGTTGGCCCAGGTCAGGAACCATTCCCGAAGACAACTCATCAGACATGAAAGGGAGTGGACAGTGGGTAGGAGAGAGATGCTGATGAAGAGTGAGCTACTTGGATCAGGTGAACGCTTGAGACTGTGTTGGCATCTCCTGTCTGGAGGGGAGATAGGAGGGTAGAGAGGGTTAGAAACTGACAAAATTGTCACAAAAGGAGAGACTGGAAGGGCTGATTTATTAGGGGGAGAGTAAGTGGGCGTATGGAGTAAGGTGTATATAAGCTTATATGTGACAGACTGACTTGATTTGTAAATGTTCACTTAAAGCTCAATAAAAATTATTAAAAAAAATACCTTGAACTTATATATTGTATGCATTTATATTTTAAACACACTGTATTCAGGGTTTCGACTGTTGTAAATCTGTGTACTGTAATCATCTGTCTTAATATTGCAGGTTCACCACACAGAACAGAGGTTTATGTCTGGATTATGATTAACTGGAACTTATAGGGAGGATGATAATACTACCAATATGCAAATGTTAATAAACTAGCCTATTAATAATAGACACGCTAGTAAAAAAAAAAAATTACTCTTGTATTAATAATGAAAATAGCCTATATTAAGGTAAGACTCCCAGGAAATCGTTGTCAACACTTATAGGTTGTTTAATGGGCCTTACATTATTGTTATATGAAAACTCACTGATGTATCAAATGGTTTTTATTTCTACTTTCACCATTTCTTTTAAAATCTATATTTTACAAAGATACTACTACAAGATGAAAGCTATTGCTAAAAAATTTTTTCCAATTATATCAGCTCCAGGTAGTTTTATTTATTAATTTAATTTCTACAGAAAATAAAATATTGGTTATTTGTACACTTACAAAAAATTTCTAATCATATTATTTAATAAGCACTCCGTAAAGGCAGGTGGACTTTTTTATGTTAACATAAGTTAAAAAAATCAGATACCAGCCTAACTAAAATTAATCTGTACCTATTTTTTTATAGGGAATATATTTATCAATGTGTTTTGTCTGATTATGAGGCAGAAGTTATTCAAGATGATACCAATTAGAGGCGGGACCAAGATGGCAGACTAGGCAGAAGCTCCCACTGACCCCTCCTGCAACAAAGACTCAGAAAAACAAGTGAATGGATTATATACATGGCAATCTATGAACCCTGACCATCAAACTCAGAACTAGGGAATTGACCTGAGTGACAGAGGAGTAAGAATCCACATGCTGAAGAAGCGAGCAGTTCCAGAGACTGGCAAGCTGTGCCCCAGCCCTGAGCCCTCAGGGGAGCGAGAGCCCGTGGGCTGAAGCACCGAGCAGTCCCAGAGACTAGTATGTGCCACCCCAGCCCTGAACCCTCAGGTAAACAAGAACCTGCACACTGGGGCACTGACCAGTTCTAGAGCCTAATGCCCTGACCCGCAGGGGAAAGAGAAACCGCACACCAGAGAAGTGACCAGTTCCAGAGCCTGGCAAGCTGCGCCCCAGACCTGAACCCTGTGGTGCCTTGGGGCCAGAGCTGTGGAGATGATCGTAGCTTCCTGAGACAAGGCAAGCAGCGACGTAGCACTAACCCCCTGGGACAATCTCTGCAGGGACCCAGCCAGCATACACAGGCTATGCACCCCTCCAGAATCTCAGATAAAACAGTCCTCACCGAACAAGATAAGTGAATATCTATTTTACTGTGATACTCCCTCCTATCTATCTGATCCCTCCCCTCCTTGCCCCAGCTGGCTTCATTAACATTGGAATTCCCTGGGCCAGAGAGTGAAGTGCTTTGTGGGTTTTTTTTTTTTTTCCCAACCCATTCTCCTGACCTGGAAAAGGAGCAATTAATGATCAGGTGAAAAATCCTTTCCTGATTTCTCTAAACTGGAATAGCAGTACAGAACCAGCACCATCCAGGCATAAGATATCCACAGTCTTTGGCTTTCACTCCTACATGGAACCAGGTGGCTATTTTAATGCAAAGGCAATACTTTTAGAGATCGGACTGTATGTGTTGTAGCTGAGCAGTGGAAAGGCAAGTTTTGGAGGACTGATACTGCTCTACCTATTAAACAGAGCCCTCACTGATCCACAGCAGGGAACTGAGGGCAGAGGCTCCATCCACACCACCTAACCACCTGCTAAAGGGGTCTAAGGATAGTGACACCTACCACTTTTTAGAGGTACAAACATTGGGTGCCTAAAGTACAGCTGCAGAGCCCACCCACCAGAGAACTCTAGAGAACGTAGACACTCCTTCTTCACTGGCACTTGGGGGGAAGCTGTCAGCACCCTGCCCTCCTTGGAGTGTGACCTCCTGCCTCTACTAGAAACCAGTGCATACAACCATCACCACTACTTCTCTAAGATAGTAGGGGAGAGCCTACACCACACACTAGGTGACCCACTATCACGATATCTGAGCTGATTCTATTCAAGAACAGTGAATGGACTCATAGACTCATATTCCTGATAACAGCTCAAACCAGATGGTAACAGGACATAAGTGATTCAAAGTCTCCACGAATTAAGTTAGCTCACTCTAGTAGCCCATCTGGGTGTACTGAAAAAAAAAAAAAAAAACAAGAAGACTTAGTAAGCAAATATAAAATAAATCATTACAATAACTTATAGATTTCTTGGAGACAGCAGTCAATATCAAACCACATAAAGAAGCAGACCATGATTGCTTCTACAGCTCCCCAAATTAAAGAATCAAAATCTTTCCCAAATGAAGATACATTCTCAGAATTGCCAGATGTAAAAAAAAAAAAACTAACATACAGAATGCTTCAAGACATCAGGGATGACCTCAAAAATGAAATAAGGCAATCTACAGAAAAAGACAAGGAACACACTGATAAAGCAGTTGAAGAAATTAAAAAGATTATTCAAGAACATGGTGAAAAAATTAATAAGATGCAAGAATCCATAGAGAGACAGCATTCAGAAATCCAAAAGATTAACAATAAAATTGCAGAATTAGACAACTCAGTAGGAAGTCAGAGGAGAAGAATCGAGGAATTGGAATGCAGACTGGGGGAGATGGAGGATAAAGCAACTGGCACCAATATTAAAAAAAAAATAGTTGAAGAAAAATCAGATAAAAGAATTAAAAAAAAGAAGAAGAAACCCTAATAATCTTGTGGGGCTCTATCAAGAAGAAGAACTCTGTGTCATTGAAATTCCAGAACAAAGAGGGATAACAGAAAATACAGAGAGAAGAGTTGAAGATCTGTTGGCAGAAAACTTCCCTGGCATCATGAAAGAGGAAAGGATATCTACCCAAGATGCTTGTCGAACCACATATGAGACAGATCGCCAAAGAAAATCACCAAGAAAAATTATCATCAAACTTGCCAAAACCAAAGATAAAGAGAAAATTTCAAAAGCAGCCAGGGATAAATGAAAAGTCACCTACAAAGAATCAATAAGAATAAGTTCAGACTACTTGGCAGAAACCATGCAGACAAGAAGGCAATGGGCTGACATATATAGAGCTCTGAAGGAGATAAACTGCCAGCCAAGAATCATATATCCAGCAAAACTCTCTCTCAAAAATGAAGGTGAAATTAAGACATTTACAGACAAGCACAAGCTTAGAGAGTTTGCAAAAACCAAAGCAAAGCTACAAGAATTACTAAAGGAAATTCTTTGGTCAGAAAATCAATAATATCAGATACCAGCACAACACAAGGCCACAGAACAGAACATCCTGATATCAACTCAGATAGGGAAACTACAAAAACAAAATAAGATTAATTTTTAAAAAATGCTCAAAACAGGGAATCATTAATGTCATTACATAAAAGATTATGATAATCAAAAAAGAGGTACTAACTACAGGAGGCATAGATCTTCCACATGGAGAGGAAACCAAGGCGATACAGGACGATACAAGTTAGGTTTTTACTTAGAAAAATAGGGGTAAATATTAAGGTAACCACAAAGAGGTCTAACAATTCCATACTTCAAAATAAAAACCAAGATAAACATAACAAATCAACAAAAATAAATTCAACTACTATGAAAATGAGGAACACACAGTTTATAAAGAAAAACTTCTCAGCACATAAAAGTAAATGGAAAAATGAAATTGTCAACAACACACACAAAAAGGTATCAAAATGACAGCACTAAACTCATACTTATCTATAATTATGCTGAATATAAATGGAATAAATGCAGCAATAAAGAGACAGAGAGTCACAGACTGGATAAAAAAAACATGATCCATGTATATGCTGCCTATAGGAGACACACCTTAGACTTGGAAACACAAACTAAAACTCAAAGGATGGAAAAAATATCTCAAGCAAA
Organism: Elephas maximus indicus; assembly: GCF_024166365.1. Lineage (NCBI taxonomy): Eukaryota > Metazoa > Chordata > Mammalia > Proboscidea > Elephantidae > Elephas > Elephas maximus. The sequence goes on along the minus strand of NC_064842.1, from coordinate 53,313,528 downwards.
CAACAATCAAAAAAGAGCAGAAGTGGCAATATTAACTTCTGAAAAAATAGACTTTAAAGTTAAATCCACCACAAAGGATAAAGAAGGACACTACATAATGATTAAAGGGACAATTTACCAGAAAGATATAACCTTATTAAATATTTATGCACCCAATGACAGGGCTGCAAGATACATAAAAGAAACTCTAACAGAATTGAAAAGTAAGATAAACACCTCCACAATTTTAGTAGGGGACTTCAACACATCAATTTCAGAGAAGGACAGGACATCCAGAAAGAAGCTCAATAAAGACACGGAAGATCTAACTGCCACAATCAACCAACTTGATCTCATAGACTTATACAGAACACTCCACCTAACAGCTACAAAGTATACTTTCTTTTCTAGTGCACATGGAACATTCTCTAGAATAGACCACATATTAGGTCATAAAGCAAGCCTTTGCAGAAATCAAAACAACAAATATTACAAAGCATCTTCTCAGACGATGAGGTCATAAAAGTAGAAATCAATAACAGAAAAATCAGGGAAGAGAAATCAAATACTTGGAAACTGAACAATACTCTGCTCAAAAAAGCCTGGGTTATAGAAGACATTAAGTACTCAGAGGTCAATTTATATCAATAAATGCACACACACAAAAAGAAGAAAGAGCCAAAATCAAAGAACTGTCCCTACAACTTGAACAAATATAAAGAGAGCAACGAAAGAAACCATCAGGCACCAGAAGAAAACAAATAATAAAAATTAGAGCAGAATTAAATGAATTAGAGAACAGAAAAACAATTGAAAGTGTTAACAAGGACAAAAGCTGGTTCTTTGAAAAAAATTAAAAAAATTGATAAACCATTGGACAGACTGACTAAACAAATACAGGAAAGGAAACAAATAATCCGAATAAGAAATGAGATGGGCCATATCACAACAGACCCAACAGAAAATAAAAGAATCATATCAGATTACTTTGAAAAATTGTACTCCAACAAATTTGAAAACCTAGAAGAAATGCATGAATTCCTAGAAATACACTACCTACCTAAACTAACACAAACATAAGGAGAACAACTAAATAGACCCATAACAAAAAAAGAGATTGAAAAGATAATCAAAAAAAAAAAAACCCCGGATCCTGACGGCATCACTGCAGAGTTCTACCAAACTTTCAGTGAATACTTAACACCACTTCTATTAAAGGTTTTTCAAAGCATAGAAAAGGATGGAATACTTCCTAACTCATTCTATGAAGCCAACATATTCCTGATACCAAACGAGCTAAAGACAACACCAAAAAAGAAAATTACAGACTTATATTCCTCATGAACATAGATGCAAAAATCCTCAACAAAATTCTAGCCAAAAGAATTCAACAACATATCAAAAAAATAATCCACCATGACCAAGTGGGATTTATACCAGGTATCCAAGGATTTTTTGATGGTTCAATATTAGAAAAACAATTAATGTAATACACCATATAAATAAAAGACAAGAAGCACATGATTTTATCAATTGATGCAGAAAAGGCATTTGACAAAGTCCAACACCCATTCATGCTAAAAACTCTCAGCAAAATAGGAATAGAAGGAAAATTCCCCAACATCACAAAGGGCATTTATACAAAGCCAACAGCCAGCATCATCCTTAATGGAGAGAATCTAAAAATATTCCCCTTGAGAATGGGAACCAAACTAGGATGCCCTTTATTACTGCTCTTATTCAACATTGTGCTGGAGGTCCTAGCCAGAGCAATTAGGCTAGATAAAGAAATAAAGGGCACCCAGATTGGTAAGGAAGAAGTAAAAGTATCTATTTGCAGATGACATGATCTTATACACAGAAAACCCTAAAAAATCCTCAAAAAAACTACTGAAACGAATAGACAAGTTCAGCAGAGTATCAAATTACAAGATAAACATATAAAAATCGGTTGGATTCCTCTACACCAACAAAAAGGGCATCGAAGAGGAAATCACCAAATCAAAACCATTCACAGTAGCCCCCAAGAGGATAAAATACTTAGGAATAAATCTTACCAAAGAAGTAAAAGACCTATACAAAGAAAACGACAAGGTACTACTGCAAGAAACCAAAAGAGACCTGAATAAGGGGGTAAACATACCTTGCTCATGGATAGGAAGACTTTACATTGTAAAAATGTCTATTCTACCAAAAGCCATCTATACATACAATGCAATTCCGATCCAAATACCAACGACATTTTTTAATGAGATGGAGAAACAAATCACCAACTTCATATGGAAGGGAAAGAAGCCCCGATAAGTAAAGCATTTCTAAAAAAGAAGAACAAAGTGGGAGGACTCACTCTTCCTGATTTTAGAACCTATTATATCGCCAGAGTAGTTGAAACAGCCTGGTACTGGTGCAACAACAGACACATAGACCAATGGAACAGAATTGAGAACCCAGATATAAATCCATCTATATACGAGCAGCTGATATCTGACAAAGGCCTAGTGTCAGTTAATTGGGGAACAGTCTTTTTAACAAATGGTGCTGGCATAACTGGATATCTATCTGCAAAAAAAAAAAAAAAAATGAAACAGGACCCGTACCTCACACCATGCACAAAAACTAACTCCAAGTGGATCAAAGACCTAAACATAAAGTCTAAAGTGATAAAGATCATGGAAGAAAAAATAGGGACAACCCTAGGAGCCCTAATACATGGCATAAACAGAATACAAAACATTACTAAAAATGATGAAGAGAAACCAGATAACTGGGAGCTCCTAAAAATCAAACACCTATGCTCATCTAAAGACTTCACCAAAAGAGTAAAAAGACCAAGTACAGATTGGGGAAAAATTTTCAGCTATAATATCTCCGACCAGCTCCTGATCTCTAAAAGCTATTTGATTCTGTTAAAACTCAACCACAAAACGACAACAACCCAATTAAAAAATGGGCAAAGGATATGAACACGCACTTCACTAAAGAAGACATTCAGGCAGCTAACAGATACATGAGGAAATGCTCTCGATCATTACCCATTAGAGAAATGCAAATCAAAACTACAATGAGATTCCATCTCACTCCAACAGGGCTGGCACTAATCCAAAAAACACAAAATAATAAATGTTGGAGAGGCTGTGGAGAGATTGGAACAATTACACACTCCTGGTGGGAATGTAAAATGGTACAACCACTTTGGAAATCGATTTGGTGCTTCCTTAAAAAGCTAGAAATAGAACTACCATACGACCCAGAAATCCCACTCCTCGGAATATATCCTAGAGAAATAAGAGCCTTTACACGAACAGATATATGCACACCCATGTTTATTGCAGCACTGTTTACAAGAGCGAAAAGCTGGAAGCAACCAAGGTGCCCATCAATGGATGAATGGATAAATAAATTATGGTATATTCACACAGTGGAATACTCCACATCGATAAAGAATAGTGATGAATCTGTGAAACATTTCATAACATGGAAGAACCTGGAAGGCATTATGCTGAGTGAAATTAGTCAGTTGCAAAAGGACAAATATTGTATAAGAGCACTATTATAAGATCTTGAGAAATAGTTTAAACGGGGAAGAACACAATCTTTTGTGGTTATGAGAGGGGGAGGGAGGGAGGGAGGGAGGGAAGGAGGGTAGGAGAAGGATATTTACTAGTAAGATAGTAGATAAGAACTACATTAGGGGAAGGGAAGGACACTCAATACAGGGGAGGTCAGCACAACTGGACTAAACCAAAAGTAAAGAAGTTTCCTGAATAAACTGAATGCTTTGAAGGTTAACGAAAAAGGGGCAAGGGTTTGGGGACCATGGTTTCAGGGGACGACTAAGTCAATTGGCATAATAAAATCTATTAAGAAAACATTCTGCAACTCACTTTGAATAGCGGCCTCTGGGGTCTTAAACACTGGCAAACAGCCATCTAAGATGCATCAGTGAGTCTCAACCCACCTGGATCAAAGGAGAATGAAGAACACCAAGGACACAAGGTGATTACGAGCCTAAGAGACAGAATGGACTACATGAACCAGAGACTACATCATCCTGAGACCAGAAGAGTTAGATGGTGCCCCGCCACAACCGATGACTGCCCTGACAGGGAACACAACAGAGAACCCCTGAGGGAGCAGGAGAATAGTGGGATGCAGACCCCAAATTCTCATCAAAGACCAGACTTAATGGTCTGATTGAGACTAGAAGGACCTTGGTGGTCATGGCCCCCAGACCTTCTGTTGGCTCAAGACAGGAATCTTTCCATAAGCCAACTCGTCAGACATGGATTGGACTGGACAATGGGTAGGAGAGGAATGCTGGTGAGGAGTGAGCTACTTGGATCAGGTGGATGCTTGAGACTATGTTGGCATCTCCTGCCTGGAGGGGAGATGAGAGGGTACAGGGGCTTAGAAGCTGGCAAAGTGGACATGAAAAGAAAGAGTGGAAGGAGGGAGTGGACTGTATCATTAGGGGGAGAGTAATTGAGAGTATGTAGCAAGGCGTATATAAGTTTTTATGTGAAAGACTGACTTGATTTGTATACTTTCACTTAAAGCACAATAAAAATTATTATTTTTTAAAAAAATGGTACTTATTAAACAGTAACAATTCAGATCAGGTCCTGTCAGTGAACAAATAAATAAATAGACAGCAAACAATAAATAAATAAAGGGATATTTTAACTGTATATAACAAGTTTTATTACAGAAATGAAAGGTGACATAGTGGAAAGCAAGTTAGTTGAGAAGGGGCTTTTCTAGAAAGACTTCTTTCAAGAGATTAATTTGACTTGTGAGCTATAAGAAGAAACTATTTATGTGACTGTGTGGCTGGGATTGCAGAAGGTTTCAGGCAGGGAGCAGAGAAATCGCACAGGGCTTTAACTGGAAAGGAAAGGAAAGAAAGCCACGATGCCAGAAAATTACTTTTGAAAGTGGTTCATGATGCACACTGGGAAATGAGGTCAGAGGGCTAAGAAGATTTGTACTGCAGTGGGAAGATTTCTATATATATACAGTTATTATATATATAAAATATATATATAATTATTATCATCATCTCATCATTATTGTTATTATTTTTTAGTCCATGTTTCTGTTTGGCATCATCAACTCTGTTATATTAAATCAACTCTGTTATATTTAAGCAGAACAGGAATTCATGAAAAATTGGGGAGTTATTTTGCAGCTCCGGAGGGTCTGCGCATAAGCTTGGAAGACATATACACACAAATAATGCCTCAATCATGTTGCAGAACTAACTAGGTGTAGACACCGAGTAAACTCACCTTAGCTGGCAGCTTGCCCTCCCCCCCCCAAAAAAAAAACTCATTGTTATCCGGTGAATTCTAACTCATAGCGACTCTATAGGAAAGAGTAAAACTGCTTCATAGGGTTTCCAAGGAGCAGCTGATGGATTCGAACTGCTGAGCTTTTGGTTAACAGCAGTAGCTCTTAACCACAGCATCACCAGGGCACCTGCATCTTGCCCGGGAGACTTATTTCCAGGGGTAGTGGATACTGCTGCTGGAACTGCTATCCTGTCTCCAGGCATCAAAAGGATGTCACGTAGTTTCTAATTTAACAAAATGTGCACCCGCTTCAAGATTGTGTTTCTAAAAATGTGAATCCTGGAAGAGAAAATCTAACATTTTCATGTTGGGTGTGGCTGGCATGTTCTGTTTCACAATGTGTGTGCCTAGGGAGTGGGGGTGGGTGTTGGGGGTGCTTCAAAAGCTGAGTGTAAACATCTTTAAAAAATAATTACAGGGAGGCAGGGCCAAGATGGCGGACTGGGTGGATGCTACCGTGGATCCCTCTTGCAACAAAGACTTGGAAAAACAAGTGAATCGATCACATACATAACAATCTACGAACTCTGAACAACAAACACATATTTAGAGACGGAGAATGAACAAATACGGGGAGGCAGCAGTTGTTTTCAGAGCCTGGAGCCAGCGTACCAGGCAGGTGACCTTCGGAGCCCAAGTTGGGGCAAAGCCCAGGGGGGCAGACGGCACAGACAAGGGGCCCAGCCCTAGCCCCCGAACTCATCCCGGGAGCGAGCCCAGCCTGTTGGCACGGGCGGCATGGCGGTGCAGCCAGTGGGAGAAGTCCCCGGGAGGCAGTGACTGGTCTTGGCGCGGGGAGAGCAGCGTCCCAGCCGGGGAGCCATCCAGCCGGGAGTTTGGCAGGAAGCGGGCGGAGCGCGAGCGCGGGGACCACCTACATTTCCCTGAATTAACCCCGGGGGGGGTCCAGTCGTTCATGCGGGAGGTGTCCACCCGGTTTGCGCGAGCGGCGTGGCGCGCCGGAGGGAGAAGTCCCCGGGAGGTAGTGGCTGGTTTTGGAGCGGGGAGAGCGGAGTCCCATCCAGGACGGGCAGTCGGACCCAGTTTGTGGTAGCTGCACGCGACGACGAGGCTGGAGGGACAGGGAGCCCCCGGGAGGCAGCGACGGATTTCGGAGACGGGAGTGAACCGTTCCAGTAGGGGAGCCTTAACCTTGGGGGTGGGGCTGACAGCAGAGGATCTGACCGTGACGCCAGCGGGCCAGACCCCCCGGGGGGCAATCTCCACACAGCCAGTACATATAGGCGACGCGCCCCACGGAAATCTCAGATATAAGAGTCATTCCAAGTAAGACAAACAACTCTGGCTATATTCTGAAGTGCTACACTCCTAGCTCTCTGATCCCTCCCCCACCCTCCCCAGGCGGCTCCATTAACATCCAAAAAGCCTGAGCCAGAGGGAGAACTCTGATAGGGATCTGACTGCATTTTTTTTTAGCGGATTTTCTGGAAAAACTAGTTTCCCAGTGATGGCTCAGAGACAGCAGTCCATATCAAACCACATAAAGAAGCAGACCATGACAGCTTCTCCAGCCCCCCAAACAAAAGAATCAAAATCTTTCCCAAATGAACATACAATCCTGGAATTATCAGATACAGAATATAAAAAACTAATTTACAGAATGCTTCAAGACATCACAAATGAAATTAGGCTAACTGCAGAAAAAGCCAAGGAACACACTGATAAAACTGTTGAAGAATTCAAAAAGATTATTCAAGAACATACTGGAAAAATTAATAAGTTGCAAGAATCCATAGAGAGACAGCATGTAGAAATCCAAAAGATTAACAACAAAATTACAGAATTAGACAATGCAATAGGAAGTCAGAGGAGCAGACTCGAGCAATTAGAATGTAGACTGGGACTTCTGGAAGACCAGGGAATCAACACCAACATAGCTGAAAAAAAATCAGATAAAAGAATTAAAAAAAAATGAAGAAACCCTAAGAATCATGTGGGACTCTATCAAGAAGGATAACTTGCGAGTGATTGGAGTCCCAGAACAGGGAGGGGGGACAGAAAACACAGAGAAAATAGTTGAAGAACTCCTGACACAAAACTTCCCTGACATCATGAAAGACGAAAGGATATCTATCCAAGATGCTCATCGAACCCCATTTAAGATTGATCCAAAAAGAAAAACACCAAGACATATTATCATCAAACTCACCAAAACCAAAGATAAACAGAAGATTTTAAAAGCAGCCAGGGAGAAAAGAAAGGTTTCCTTCAAGGGAGAATCAATAAGAATAAGTTCAGACTACTCAGCAGAAACCATGCAGGCAAGAAGGGAATGAGACGACGCATACAGAGCACTGAAGGAGAAAAACTGCCAGCCAAGGATCATATATCCAGCAAAACTCTCTCTGAAATATGAAGCAGAAATTAAGATATTTACAGATAAACACAAGTTTAGAGAATTGGCAAAAACCAAACCAAGGCCACAAGAAATGCTAAAGGAGATTGTTTGGTCAGATGACCAATAATATCAGGTACCAGCACAATACAAGGTCACAAAACAGAACGTCCTGATATCAACTCAAATAGGGAAAGCACAAAAACAAACAAACTAAGATTAATTCTAAAAAATGAATAAATACACCAAATAATACACATAACAGGGAATCATGGAAATCAATAGATAAAAGATCACAATAATCAAAAAGAGGGAATAAATATAGGAGGCATTGAACTGCCAGATGGAGAGTGATACAAGGCGATATAGAACGATACAAGTTAGGTTTTTACTTAGAAAAATAGGGGTAAATAATAAGGTAACCACAAAAAGGAATATCAACTCCATAACTCAAGAAAAAAGCCAAGAAAAACGTAACGACACAACTAACATAAAGTTAAACATTATGAAAATGAGGATCTCACAATCCACTAAGAAAAACTTCTCAGCACAAAAAAGTATGTGGAAAAATGAAATGGCCAACAAAACACATGAAAAGGCATCAAAATGACAGCACTAAAAACTTATTTATCTATAATTACCCTGAATGTAAATGGACTAAATGCACCAATAAAGAGACAGAGAGTCACGGACTGGATAAAGAAACACGATCCATCTATATGCTGCCTACAAGAGACACACCTTAGACTTAGAGACACAAACAAATTAAAACTCAAAGGATGGAAAAAAATATATCAAGCAAACAATAAGCAAAAAAAAGAGGAGTAGCAATATTAATTTCTGACAAAATAGAATTTAAACTTAAATCCACCACAAAGGATAAAGAAGGACACTATATAATGATAAAAGGGACAATTGATCATGAAGACATAACCATATTAAATATTTATGCACCCAATGACACGGCTGCAAGATACATAAATCAAATTTTAACAGAACTGAAAAGTGAGATAGACACCTCCACATTTATAGTAGGAGACTTCAACACACCACTTTCGGAGAAGGACAGGACATCCGGTAGGAAGCTCAATAGAGACACGGAAGACCTACTTACAACCATCAACCAACTTGACCTCATTGACTTATACAGAACTCTCCACCCAACTGCTGCAAAGTATACTTTTTTTTCTAGTGCACATGGAACATTCTCTAGAATAGACCACATATTAGGTCATAAAACAAATCTTTGCAGAGTCCAAAACATCGAAATATTACAAAGCATCTTCTCAGACCACAAGGCAATGAAACTAGAAATCAATAACAGAAAAACTAGGGAAAAGAAATCAAATACTTGGAAAATGAATAATACCCTCCTGAAAAAAGACTGGGTTATAGAAGACATCAAGGAGGGAATAAGGAAATTCATAGAAAGCAACGAGAATGAAAATACTTCCTATCAAAACCTCCGGGACACAGCAAAAGCAGTGCTCAGAGGCCAATTTATATCGATAAATGCACACATACAAAAAGAAGAGAGAGCCAAAATCAGAGAACTGTCCCTACAACTTGAACAAATAGAAAGTGAGCAACAAAAGAATCCATCAGGCACCAGAAGAAAACAAATAATAAAAATTAGAGCTGAACTAAATGAATTAGAGAACAGAAAAACAATCGAAAGAATTAACAAAGCCAAAAGCTGGTTCTTTGAAAACATTAACAAAATTGATAAACCCTTGGCTAGACTGACTAAAGAAATACAGGAAAGGAAACAAATAACCCAAATAAAAAACGAGAAGGACCACATCACAACAGAACCAAATGAAATTAAAAGAATCATTTCAGATTACTACGAAAAATTGTACTCTAACAAATTTGAAAACCTAGAAGAAATGGATGAATTCTTGGAAAAACACTACCTACCTAAACTAACACATTCAGAAGTAGAACAACTAAATAGACCCATAACAAAAAAAGAGATTGAAACGGTAATCAAAAAACTTCCAACAAAAAAAAGCCCTGGCCCAGACGGCTGGCTACACTGCAGAGTTCTACCAAACCTTCAGAGAAGACTTAACACCACTACTACTGAAGGTATTTCAAAGCATAGAAAATGACGGAATACTACCCAACTCATTCTATGAAGCTACCATCTTCCTGATACCAAAACCAGGTAAAGACATTACAAAAAAAGAAAATTATAGACCTATACCCCTCATGAACATAGATGCAAAAATCCTCAACAAAATTCTAGCCAATAGAATCCAACAACACATCAAAAAAATGATTCACCCTGATCAAGTGGGATTTATACCAGGTATGCAAGGCTGGTTTAATATCAGAAAAACTATTAATGTAATCCATCACATAAATAAAACAAAAGATAAAAACCACATGATCTTATCAATAGATGCAGAAAAGGCATTTGACAAAGTTCAACACCCATTTATGATAAAAACTCTTACCAAAATAGGAATTGAAGGAAAATTCCTCAACATAATAAAGGGCATCTATGCAAAGCCAACAGCCAATATCACTCTAAATGGAGAGAGCCTGAAAACATTCCCATTGAGATCGGGAACCAGACAAGGATGCCCTTTATCACCACTCTTATTCAACATCGTACTTGAAGTCCTACCCAGGGCAATTAGGCTAGACAAAGAAATAAAGGGTATCCGGATTGGCAAGGAGGAAGTAAAGCTATCACTATTTGCAGATGACACGATCGTATACACGGAAAACCCTAAGGAATCCTCCAGAAAACTACTGAAACTAATAGAAGAGTTTGGCAGAGTCTCAGGTTATAAAATAAACATAAAAAAGTCACTTGGATTCCTCTACATCAACAAAAAGAACATCAAAGAGGAAATCACCAAATCAGTAAGATTCACAGTAGCCCCCAAGAAGATAAAATACTTAGGAATAAATATTACCAAGGATGTAAAAGACCTATACGAAGAAAACTACAAAGCTCTACTACAAGAAATTCAAAAGGACATACTTAAGTGGAAAAACATACCCTGCTCATGGATAGGAAGACTTAACATAGTAAAAATGTCTATTCTACCAAAAGCCATCTATACATATAACGCACTCCCGATCCAAATTCCAATGTCATATTTTAAGGGGATAGAGAAACAAATCACCAATTTCATATGGAAGGGAAAGAACCCCCGGAGAAGCAAAGCATTACTGAAAAAGAAGAAGAAAGTGGGAGGCCTCACTCTACCTGATTTCAGAACCTATTATACAGCTACAGTAGTCAAAACAGCCTGGTACTGGTACAACAACAGGCACATAGACCAATGGAACAGAATTGAGAACCCAGATATAAATCCATCCATGTATGAGCAGCTGATATTTGACAAAGGACCAGTGTCAGTCAATTGGGGAAATAATAGTCTTTTTAACAAATCGTGCTGGCATAACTGGATATCCATTTGCAAAAAAATGAAACAGGACCCATACCTCACACCATGCACAAAAACTAACTCCAAGTGGATCAAAGACCTAAACATAAAGATTAAAACGATAAAGATTATGGAAGAAAAAATAGGGACAACCCTAGGAGCCCTAATACAGGGCATAAACAGAATACAAAACATTACCAAAAATGATGAAAAGAAACCAGATAACTGGGAGCTCCTAGAAATCAAACACCTATGCTCATCTAAAGACTTCACCAAAAGAGTGAAAAGACCACCTACAGACTGGGAAAGAATTTTCAGCTACGACATCTCAGACCAGCGCCTGATCTCTAAAATCTACATGGTTCTGTCAAAACTCAATCACAAAAAGACAAACAACCCAATCAAGCAGTGGGTAAAGGATATGAACACACATTTCACTAAAGAAGATATTCAGGCAGCCAACAGATACATGAGAAAATGCTCTCGATCATTAGCCATTAGAGAAATGCAAATTAAAACTACGATGAGATTCCATCTCACACCGACTAGACTGGCATTAATCCAAAAAACACAAAATAATAAATGTTGGAGAGGCTGCGGAGAGTTTGGAACTCTCATACACTGCTGGTGGGAATGTAAAATGGTACAACCACTTTGGAAATCCATCTGGCGTTATCTTCAACAGTTAGAAATAGAACTACCATACAACCCAGAAATCCCACTCCTCGGAATATACCCTAGAGATACAAGAGCCTTCACACAAACAGATATATGCACACCCATGTTGATTGCAGCTCTGTTTACAATAGCAAAAAGTTGGAAGCAACCAAGGTGTCCGTCAACGGATGAATGGGTAAATAAATTGTGGAATATTCACACAATGGAATACTACGCATCGATAAATAACAGTGAGGAATCTCTGAAACATTTCATAACATGGAGGAATCTGGAAGGCATTATGCTGAGCGAAATGAGTCAGAGGCAAAAGGACAAATATTGTATAAGACCACTATTATAAGATCTTGAGAAATAGAAAAAACGGAGAAGAACACATACTTTTGTGGTTACGAGGCCGGGAGGGAGGGAGGAAGAGAGAGGGTTTTTTATTGATCAATCAGTAGATAAGAACTGCTTTGGGTGAAGGGAAAGACAACACTCAATACAAGGAAGGTCAGCCCAATTGGACTGGACTAAAAGCAAAGAGGTTTCCAGGATAAAATGAATGCTTCAAAGGTCAGCGGACCAGGGGCTGGGGGCTGGGGAACATGGTTTGCGGGGACTTCTAAGTCAATTGGCAAAATAATTCTATTATGAAATCATTCTGCATCCCACTTTGAAATGTGGCGTCTGGGGTCTTAAATGCTAACAAGCGGCCATCCAAGATGCATCAATTGGTCTCAACCCACCTGGAGCAAAGGAAAATGAAGAACACCAAGGTCACACAACAACTAAGAACCCAAGAGACAGAAAGGGCCACATGAACCAGAGACCTACATCATCCTGAGACCAGAAGAACTAGTTGGTGCCCGGCCACAATCGATGACTGCCCTGTCAGGGAGCACAACAGAGAGTTCCTGATGGAGCAGGAGATCAGTGGGATACAGACCCCAAATTCTCATAAAAAGACCATACCTAATGGTCTGACTCCGACTAGAGGAATCCCGGTGGCAATGCTCTCCAGACCTTCTGTTGGCACCGGACAGGAACCATCACCGAAGACAACTCATCAGACATGAAAGGGACTCATCAGCGGGGGGGAGAGAGATGCTGATGAAGAGTGAGCTAATTAAATCAGGTGGACACTGGAGAGTGTGTTGGCAACTCTTGACTGGAGGGGGGATGGGAAGATAGAGAGAGAGGGAAGACGGCAAAATTGGCACAAAACGAGAGACTGAAAGGGCTGACTCAATAGGGGGAGAGCAAGTGGGAGAAGGGAGTAAGATACATGTAAACTTACATGTGACAGACTGATTGGAATTGTAAATGTTCACTTGAAGCTTAATAAAAGTTAATTAAAAAAATAACTACAATATATAAGTAAATATTTAAGGGGATAAATATCTATGACACTATTGCAGGACTTTACAGGGGTAGGTAAAACAACTTGATCTATGTTTTAACAAGTTCACTGTCATTGCTGTTGGAGAAATGCCTTTAAGTCTTAAAAAATAAAAGAAAGGAGATCAACTAGAGTCTATTTTAATAGTCTACAACAGAAAATGTCTAATAAATTTGATAAGTGTGTCTAGTACTGAAAAAATAGAAAAGGATGATTTCTGGGTATATACTGAGTTGGAGGTAAAATAATCTGCTGATTTGTATATGATTTTGATGGATGGTGTGGCCTTAAGGAAAGAAATCAAAGAAAGCAGGTAAGGGGAAATTATGTAGGAAGTTAGTAGATTGTCATAATTTAAAATATGTTTTTTGTTTTTAGGTGCCATCAAGTTGGTCCCAATTCATAGTGACCTTATATACAACAGAACTGAAACGCTGCCTGGTTCTACACCAAGCTCACAATCATTGCTATGTTTGAATCCATTGTTGCAGCCACTGTGTCAATTGTAGAAGGATGAATTCTTTCTCCTTTTCACTGACCTTCTACTTTTCCAAGCATGGTATCCTTCTCCAGGGACTTGTCCCTCCCGATAGCATGCCCAAAGTATGTGAGAAGAAATCTCATCATCCTAGCTACTAAGGAGCATTCTGACCGTACTTCCTCCAAGACAGATTTGTCACTTTTCTGGCAGTCCATGGTATATTCTATATTCTTTGCCAACACCACAATTCAAAGGCATCAATTCTTCTTCTGTCTTCCTTGGTCATTGTCCCAATTTTGTATGCATATGAGGCGATTGAAAATACTTTAAAGAGCTCTTTTGCAGCAGACATGCCCGATGCAAAACGTTATTGATTTCTAGAAGCCCTGGTAATGCAGTGGTTAAGTGCTCAGCTGCTAACCAGAAGGTTGGCAGTTCAAACCCACCAGCCACTTCGAGGGAGAAAGATGTGGCAGTCTGCTTCCATAAAGACTTGCAGTCTTGGAAACACTATGGGAGCAGTTCTACCCTGTCCTATAGGGTCATTATGAGTTGGAATCAATTTTATAGCAATGGGTTAATTTAAAATATACACATATATATTTAAACATAAATGAAAATTGTCTCATTACATTAAGTAGCAGGTTAAATGGAATATAATTAAAAAATATATAGTGTCACTATAAGGAGAATAATTTTAGAAGTAACATTATTGTGTGCTATTGAGGCTATTCTGACTTATAGCAACCCTACAGGACAGAGTAGAACTGCCCATAGGGTTTTTTAGGCTGTTATCTTTACAAGAGCTTATTGCCTGGTCTTTTCTCTTAGGGAGCCACTAGAGGGCTTGAACCATCTACTTCTCAGTTAGCAGCTGAACACTTTAACCATTGAACCATAACCTGTGGAGTTATCTTGACCAGAGATTAATATAATACTTTATTTTTAGTGTTACGATTTCAAATGTTGTAGTAAATTGAATTTCGTCAATTCTATTTAGAGATAATTCTAGAATAAACGTAATTGAATAATACAATACGCACCCAGAATGGACCACCAAATAACTCTACAGTATAAAATCAGTAAAGTGGTCTAATTATCACTTTTAAAGGATGATTTTGAATATCTTTTATTTTTTAACATTAAATATGTCACTACTTACATTTTATCCAAATCCCTTTTGGTGGTCATTTATAATTCATTGCTACATGCTCTTTGCATTGATGAATATTTAAAATTGAGCATCTGTGATTGGTAAACACTGAAAATGGAAAATCTGAAGAAATTAAGAACACTTTTCCTACTAATAGTCTACTTTTCTATGCCAGCAGAGACTAATTATTACATTCAGTAAAATCAGGTTGTGACATTTAAGCAATATAAAATAATGCACACTGCCAATTCATAAGTTAAATATCATAAGGGTTAGTATAAAATTAGGTCAATATCAAATGTTTGTAATTCAAATTGCTAATGCTTTATAAAACAAAATACATAATTCCAAGGGATCTCATTTTTCATGTTTTTACTTCACCAAAATACTGTAAACCAGTCCCAGTTGATTTGCCTGTGCCCGTAACATGTATACACATAACCCCACCCATATGTTTTTTATGTCACACTGGGGATTTTTAAATTTAATAACCTATATCAATATGTTCCATACTTATATAATGACGTTATATATCCATATACATACCAGAATGAAGATAGCAGAAGTGGATATTTAAAAATGTATGATTTTTCCTTCTCATCCCTTGTTTCACAACTGCTTAGAGTGCCCAAATCAAATTAACACGTTCCCATCAAATATAACTTTGGATACTGCCTATAACCTCACTAATAAGCCAAAAACCCACTGCTGTCTAGTCAATTTAGATTCACAGTGACACTATAGGACAGAGCTGGACCACCCACAGTGTTACCAAGGCTGTACATCTTTCAGGGAGCAGACTCCCACATCATTCTCCAGCGGAGCAGTTGGATACGTTTGAACCGCAGAACTTTTGGGTAGCAGCTGAGCGCTTAACTTAGTTCAACAATAAATCAGTTTAGTGAGTGAAACAGTAATGTTTATTTGATATTCTAAAAATAAAAAAAAACACAATTTTGAGAGCATATTATGCTTATATTATGTAGCGCAGCTCCAAATGGAATGAAAACATAAAAAGCTTTCAATGCATGGTAGTAATGATGAAATTTACATACAAGATATTATAATACATTTATACTTTTTTTCCCCAAATCTAAACTTTCATTCTGACTCTATTTTATCATGAAAGTATAGTTAAGTAAAAGAAATCAGCTCTTCTGCATATACATTTATATTCTTCAGGGAAGTAATTATTTGAATTGGCCTCTGTTAATTACACTTACCAAAAAAAATTACAGGTCTCATTTAAATCAGCATAGGTTATTTTTTCTATCATTCTTAGATTTTACCACATTATGTTGAAGTGGACAACTACACTTTCAAAACTGCACAAGATGAAAACAGAACATTTCTGTTAAATTTTCACACCAAACATCACAAAGAAATTCAAAACCAATAGATTTCATGCCGGATATCCCATTCCTAGTAGGTGATAGACAGAGTGGGCCCCGTGAAATTCCCCTCCGACTTTGAGATGTCATTTTTAAAGTGAATGAGAGAGTTTTATACTTTAACATTATTCATAGGATATATCCATGGAAAATCCTACAGAGATAGAGTTACACTGCGTTTTTTAAAAGCAAAAAAAAGAGCAGGAATACGAAACCAATTGTGTTTCTAAAAAAGTGATAAAGTTATGGCCAAAGAGACCTTTGTTGTTATTCCTACAGCTTCCTTATTTACGAGAAAATAGGAAAGGGGAAACCATTAACCAAGTTTCTCATATGTGTCAAACATGATTAGCTGTTTTATATAAAGTTTTCAACACTTTTTCAAAGCACAACAAACATACAATAAACTACTTCTCTAGCTCTCCTTGGTATACTGTTACACCACAAGTCAGTGGCACCAAAGTGCTACTTGTTGGTGACTTGTATTACCAGATCATATTTCTCAAAGTATGTATTACCAACCAAAAATTTAAATATACCCAATTAGTAAGCATGCATTCCAATATTGGAAACACATGCATTCAAAAAAGTAAAATTAAGGAGAAATAAAATTAAGGAGGAAAAAATATAGCAACGGAAGAAATAGTATCTATTTTTTCCCAGCAGCCCTTTGAGGTAGGTAATGTCATGATTTCTTTATATAAATGTAAAATCAGTCCTAGAAAGTTTAAGTGTTTCACTCAAAATCACACAGCTAGTAACAAGCCGGGAATCACAACTACAACTTTCTTAAACCAAAGGTTGTATTTTTTATGTTATAGGAGTAATGGATAATTATTTTAGTATCAAATTACAATCCTGGTTGATGAATATATCTTCTTTGATTCTTTTGCTGAGGACTCTGAGAAGTTTACCTGGGTTCCATTGATGATAAGCCTGTGTTTCTCATAAAATAGCTGTGGGAGAGATTACCATAAACCTTTCCATAGTTTTTGGACCAAGCAATGCAAAACATACCCTAACAATAAAATTTAAAGAAATTTAATGTGATTTATTACTTTGAAGTGTAAGAACTATGCCTCAATTATATAAATAGAAATACTGTGAACCAATTTAAGTAAATTTAATTTAAGGGCAATTATTACCACTTACTCTTTTTTTTCAGTTGAAACCATAGCTACTCTCCAGTTCATAAAAGAAAGCTCATCTTAACAGAAAAATACCAACTAATACATATAAAAGAAATGACAAAATTAGAAAAACACCATTGTGCAATTTCTATGTAATTACAGAATCAGGAATCATTTACGTACACTAATTTCATCAAAAACAAAGTGATTGGAAAATACTTTTTTGAAAGATGTCCAAATATCACCCTGCTGATTGTTAGCAAATTAGTGGGGGAGAGAGGGGTTACTAGTTTTATGATGTAGTGCTTTAACCAGTGAGCGATCCAGACATCAGTAGTGGGAAAGGTAGCGTGATGTAAACTGGAGAACACAGGACCTCACCTACGCAGGACCTCACCTAACCTGATGTAATCAAGATTTTAGATCCAAACTCTAAGTTCCACCAGAGTGAGAAATATCGTAAGAAAACAATCTGACAAATCAAAAATGTGAAAAAGCCCACCGAAAACTAGCCTGATTTTTTAAGTCAATGTACTTTAAACATGTAACCGAAAAAAATATTTTGTGACTGTTCTAGATTAAAAGAGGTTAACAAGCCTAACAACAAAATGGAATGCGTGAACCTTGTCTGGATTCATACTTAAAGTTAACAAAAGGCGAATGAATGAGCACAGTGAGAAGAATTTACACAATGAATTAAATATGCTTCCTGCTGCTCATACTACTTTTACTAAAGTTCATAACTTGTTCATGTCTGCAGAGAAGCACCAAAGGGAGAAATGAAAATTAAATTCTTAAAGTCTGCCAATTTTACGGGAATACTAAGGAATGGGAGATAAGCTTTAAAAATGTCAAACTTACTTGAATTGTTACCTCTCACAAAGAAATTATACTGCACGCTTCTGTGTGCCATGTAGCTCAGAATTTAATTTTGATTGTCATTGCCATTGTTAGTTAAATTTGACTAAATTCAACAGAAAAGAAAAAACAATAATTAAAACTGGTGCACTGGGGAGTGTGTGCTTTACATAGAATGGCTTTAAAAAAATCTTTTATAAGATAAACAGTGATTTCATTGCCATCCTTTTTTCATGATTTGTGTTTATTAAAAAATGTATATTAAAAATGTCATATTTCCCCAAATTGTTTTATATTAAAATGTATATTAATATTTATTATTAAGGAGTTCAAATGAAATATATTCATAAATCATTGCATATAATATTATATGTGTGTGTATATATATATTATATATATATATATATGTTCATTTTCAGGCTCTAATGTATTGACCTCAGGTCCTATACCATGTTAGAATGTAAAATCTGATCTCAAAACATGTGTCCAATCACATTTTGCTGTAAGATCCTGCTTTGATTCCTGAGTGTGATCCAGTATTTAGAATTCAGATCTTGTTTTGCTGATTCATGGTTACAATTGGGTTATACTAAGTTATCCCGTGGGAGTAAATATATTCATATATTTGGTGTCCTGTAAAATAATATCCAGTCTCATAAATCACTAATCACTAGACAGCTGTTAAATTTCCTTTGTAGCCACCTGATTCTTCAAAATATCACTAATTAAGCTTGCAGAATTCTGGAGATTGGATAGCTTATTAAGGCCAAATGGAGGTTACAAACAATTATCTGTCTCAATGTCTGCTGCTTTCTTTTGTGTTGAATGCACCAAACGACTCATTACATTGGGCAAATCTGCTACTACAAAAGACTTCTTTAAAGTGTTAAAAAGCAAAAATGTCACTTTAAGGACTAAGGTTGCCTGACCCAAGCCATGGTGTTCTCAGTTGCCTCATATGCATGGGAAAGCTGGATGATGAGTAAGGAAGAACGAAGAGGAATTGATGCCTTTGAATTACGGTGTTGGCGGAGAATATTGAATAAACTATAGACTGCCTAAAGAACAAACAAATCTGTCTTGGAAGAAGTACAGCCAGAATGTTCCTTAGAAGCAAGAATGGTGAGACTGCTCCTCACACACTTTGGACATGTTTTCAGAAGGGATCAGTCCCTAGAGGAGGACATCATGCTTGGTAAAGTACAGGGTCAACAGAAAAGAGAAAGATCTTCAACAAATGGATTGACTTAGTTTAGTGGCTGTTGCATGGGCTCAAGCATAACCATGATCATGAGAATGGTGCATGAGGGGGCAATGCTTTATCATGTGGTATATAGGGTCGCTCTGAGTCAGAAGTCACTCAATGGCACCTAACAACAATCTTAATGTCACTTCTCTTTAGTCTCCCAAATTATATCTCTACTTGCCATTATTTCCTTTCCTACAAATACAAAGATGGCCAGCACTTCTGCCCTGTGCTTGAATTATGTAATTTTTTGCTTTTCTATATAATGTTTGAATATGCATTCCTATCTCTGAACTGAATTTTTATTATTTCTACTAATTTTTTTTACTAGCTATATTCTGTCAGTCTAAATAGTATAATCATGTTTCTCTCAGCCCTACAGAGGTTTTCAGATATCTCCATGCTTATAACATATTTGTATACTTCCTTGTAACTGGATTGTGTATAACTTAGTCAAAAGAATTCTGTGTTTATATCGCTATTAAATTTTTAAGCAACAGTTTTTCCCAGTAATTTATTTAGAGTCCCATTTTACACATTGAACAGGTATATTTCCTAAAGACCCAAGCACACAAAACTCCTTTAGGTTTAGGAAAGAAATTCTGTCATATGATTTGTTTAATTCATTTTTGGACATTGTCCTTAATTTCAACCTGACACTCCACTGCAACTTCCACTTCTGCTGTGGCCCCTGAAGTAATAAATGCATGCTCTTCTTTATTTCTCACTTCCTTGAGCCTCATACAGTTGGAAATAGGGTAAAGGTGCTTCCTGTCCCCCATTTGCCATTCTTTATCCACAATACTAACCAGATCAACTCTCAGATAATTAAGTGTCTACCTTCTTATTGTCACCAAGTATAACTGACTGAATCACTCCCTCTCATTTCTTGGAGATTCTAGCCAATGGTGCAGTCTTATCCTTCAACAGTGTCCTTTCATAATTCATAATGATTTCAGAATCCATTAGACGATCCTTTCGGATTTCTCATCCAATGACTCTTTCTTTCACTCTCCACCCCCTGATACTTCCAAGATCACTCATAGACTTTGCATTGCTAAAAATTACAAAGCCTCCATAATCTCCAGTACTGTGCTTTCTCACCATGTCTCATTTTTTCCACCTCACCTCCTTTGGCACTGAAAACCCAACAGCCCATACAAACATGACCTCCAAAGCCTAAATAAATAAATAAATAAATAAACCCACTGCTGTCGAGTCAATTCAGACTCATAGCGACCGTATAGGACAGAGTAATACTGCCCGATAGTTTCCATGGAGCGCCTGGTGAATTCGAACTGCCGAAATCTTGGTTAGCAGCCGTAGCACTTACCCACTACGCCACCAGGGTTTCCAAACTTGACCTCAGCATTGGTAAAATATTTAAATGCGTTCATGTATTTTGGTAAGTAACTGCTACCCAATTGCTTCTGTGTTCCTATTCTACCTCTTCCTTCTGCGGTGTGGAGAAACTGTTTTGCTCCAGTCTAAAGACACCCCCTTTTTACTATATCCTTTTTCTTTTTCTTACTCAACAACATACCCAATGCAATTCAACACATTCTCTCCTGCGTCCATAGTTTTCCTTCTCTACTTCAGATATCCCAGGGGCACATAAATAAGCTGTAATTTTTCCAAAAGGGAGAAAAAATATTTATGATACTTTGCTTTTGAAAATATTACGATATTTTCTGCTTTATGGTCTAGGAAAATTCCATTAAGCATTACCTATCTATTCTGATTTTATTTTATTTTATTTACTCCTTTGTTTGACTGCACATCCTTCAGACTTTCATATTCAACCCGCCAAGAAAATTAATTTGTGGTGGTCAGCAGTGAGTGCCATGTTGCTAATCCAAGGATAAGTTCTCGGTCCTCACCTTGCTTGATCAGTCTGTCCTTTTTGAAATGTTTTCTTCTCATGGTTTCCAGAATATCATACACTCATGGTTTTTGGAACTTCTTCCTGGTTACTTCTTTTACTTTGCTGATTACTACTCTTCTTGATTACCTCTAAATGTTGGTCAACTAGCGATTACCTGGAGATCTATCCATGTTGTTACACTTGGATCTTAACGCGTTACTTTTGATAGCTGCATAGTATATGGAAGTGTAATATGTTACATAGGAATCCATCCCCATGTTGTAGGGCAAATATCGCATTTCCTGTTGTCTACTATCACAAACAAAAACCAATTATTTGCATGAATCAATTTGCAATTTGTGATGATTTTTTTCCAGGGTGAATACTAAAAAGTAGATTTAATTCCAAAGCAAAATAACATAGTTACATACAGCATCAATAACATAGACTATATGCTATTTTCCCACTTACTAGTGAACATTGTATATTATAAATTTTTTGTATCATTTCATTCAAATCTAATAGGTAAAAAATGGCATCTAATTGTTTTGCACACTTATTGTGTTATTTTTGCAAATAATGTGCCCATGTGAATGACGCTCCAACTCACATAACACATGGAGCAGTGGTTAAGAGCTGCCTACGGCTGCTAACCAAAATGTTCCAGCCACTTCGTGGAAACCCCACTGGATAGTTCTACTCTGACCTATAGGGCCACTATGAGTCAGACTCGACAGCAATTTTTTGTTTTGTTTTTATTTGAGTAAAAATGCAGTATGTTGTCTAAGTGTATATCATTTTCTAACACTGCCTGACTTCTGGTGCATATATTTGCCTGTATATTGTTTGTATTTTCTTTGTTGATCTGCCAATATCACTTATATATTATGAATACTAAAGATTTGCCTGCTATATACCTTTTAAATCTCACTTCCCAGACTGTTCCTTTGCCTAACAATGGTGAGGCTTTCTCATTATGTAAAATTTTAAATAAATAGATGGCAAAATATTTCAATATTTCCATTATGGCTTTCACTTTTTGAATATTATTTAGAAGAGTCTTCTATATCCTAAAGTCTTAAGAACTTTCATCTATATCTTCTCATTGTACTTACAGATGTTTGTTTTCTGGTATTTGTTTTAGGTCAGTAGTATGTTCTGGTCTTCTCTTCATCTGTGATTTTTATCTTGTGGTGCCACTATTACATATTAAATTAAGACATACACAAAAGATTGATTCTTAAATCATGTTTTCATTCCTGTAATATGCTGGTCTATTTCAGCAGGGATATTATAACTGTTTAAATTAACTATGAATTTATGATATGTATTTTTATGCCATTAAGATAATAATATATTTAATTATTATTTTGTGTGGAGAAGCTTTATAATGTTAACTATTTTTTCATTCTTGAAGCAAATTCCCTTAAGTAATATATAATTCAATGTACTATTGTGTTTATTTTTTTGTTATTTTACTTAGCATTTTTAAATTAATTTTTATAAGTGAGATTTTCCTGTAATTGAGGTTCTTGAACTTTCTTTGGTTTTGTAATCATGATATTCCCTGCTTCTTAAAGTTAGTTGAGCTATTCCTCACCTTCCCTCAATCAATTGCACTAATTTATTTTAAAAAATAGAATTATCTCCCCCTTGGAAACATTTTCATTATAAAGAAGTCGTTGAAACAGTTTATCTGTTAGAATATCAAAAGACTATAGTACCCTTGCAGTATTTCAAGGAATGAGAGTAGAATTAAGATTGTCAAAGGAGACCCTGTACTCCATTTTTTCAGCTTATGTACACTATTATATTGAAGGCAAAATGAGTATTATACAAGGTGTTTTTTTAATAATTTTTATTGTGTACAAGGTGTTTTATTAAATGTCTAAATTCCTGTTACACAATAATTTTCTTATTAAATTTTGATTCCATAAGCAAATATTAGAAAACCAATTAATATTGAACAAAACTAAATAATCACAGGGTGCATTTTAAATAAAAGACATTTCTGGAAAAATGTGAGGAAGACTCATAAAAACAAAAAAATAATTTTCTTCATGAAACTTCTTACTAAATATGTTAAAATCATGAAATTAATATGAATCATAACTACAACCTGGAAAAATATATGTCATTCCCACAGTTTTTTGTTTTTTAAATCATTGAACATTACTGTGGTTGCTTTTGTTAGGTGCCGTTGAGTTGGTTCCAACTCATAGTGACACTATGTACAACAGAAGGAAACACTGCCTGGTCCTGCACCATTCTCATGATTGCTGTTATATTTGAGCCCATTGTTGCAGCCAGTTTCAATCCATGTCATTGAGGGTCTTCCTCTTTTTCGCCGACTCTCTACTTTACCAAGCGTGATGTCGTCCTTCTCTAGAGACAAATCCCTCCCAATAGCATGTCCAAAGTACGTGAGAAGTCTCAACATCCTTACTTCTAAAGAGCATTCTGGGTGTACTTCTTCCACAAAAGATTCATTCATTATTTTGGCAGTTGATGGTATATTCAATATTCTTCACAAATACTATAATTCAAGGACATCAGTTCTTCTTTGGTCTTCTTATGCATTGTCCAGTTTTTGCTTGCATATGAGGTGATTGAAAACACTGTGGCTTGGGTCAAGCACACCTTAGTCCATAAAGTGGCATCTTTGCTTTTAAACACTTTACAAAGGTCTTATGCAGCAGATTTGTCCACTGTAATATGTCATCTGATTTCTTGACTGCTGCTTCCATGGGTGTTGATTGTAGATCCGAGCAAAATGAAGTTCTTGACAATTTTGATCTTTTTCTGTTTATCATGATATTGCTTATTCGTCCAGTTGTAAATTTTTGGTTTCTTTACATTGAGGTGTAATCCATACTAAAGGCTGTGGTCTTTGATCTTCATCAGTAAGTGCTTCAAGTCCTTTTCACTTTCAGCAAGCAGGTTGTGTCTTCTGCATATTGTAGGTTGTTAATGAGCCTGTCTCCAATCCTGATGTCACCTTCTTCTTCATATAGTCCAGTTTCTCGAATTATTTGCTCAGCATACAGATTGAGTAGGTATGGTGAAACGATACCACCTGATGCACACCTTTCCTGACTTTAAACAATGCAGTAACCCCTTGTTTGGTTTGAATGACTGTTGTCCTTTTGGAATGAGAGATATCAATTTCTGAAGTCATATGGATCTTGGCTGAAAGCAGAAAACACCAGAAAGATGTTCACCTGTGTTTCATTGACTATGCAAAAACATTTGACTGTAAGGATCATCATACCAAATTATACATAACATTGCAAAGAATAAGCATTCCAGAACACTTAATTGTGCTCGTGAGGAACCTGTGCATAGATCGAACATTAGTAGATACCACCAAAAATTGGCAGAAGTTGTCAGGCATTGCTGACAGGAATGAGAAGGTCATTGTTATCCAGGATGAGTGACTCTTATCATCTTTAGTTCTTTATAAGGAATCATGGCTTACTGTACATAACTTCTGGGACAAAATACTCAAATTTTCTGTAGTAAATTAAAATTTTCATCATTTGCAGCATACCTGTAAATTGTTTCACTGAAGTCCTTCATTGAAATGTTAATTATGATTTCATTTTATGCCCAACTAGTTTAGTGGGAATAATACTCCAGAATTTGCCTACAAATTTATTAAAATGGAAAAAATTTAAATGAATGAATTTAGCAGGGGCATTTAGCATGGAGAAAATTAAGAAGTTTGACAATGAAAACTTCATCTGTACCTCTTTACAGACAGAAAAGAAGAGAAACTGTATATTACTCAAATTAGCACAGGCTTATACATTCTGGGACTGAAATAAATAAATATTTTCTAGGAATATATAAATTTAAATTTGCACCCTGTAATCAAAATGCTGTAATTCTTTACATAGCTAAATGCTGATAATATAAGATAAATGATTTATTTAATATTTCATTTAATTTAGAAATGCTTGAAGAAAAGGTTTTATGTTGGCAGAGTATTCTATACATCACTGATTCTTGAAAATTAGTAGCTAGTTTATAAAAAAGTAGAAACTCAATAATAGCTCAGAGCATTCATTAATGATAATATTTAGTGAGATTGAGAGTAGGAAAGTAGCATTAATGTCAAAGATTGAACAAATCATCCAAAGTATAAGAAAAATAAAGTCAATAAAGGTTAGTGACAGACCTAAGCTTAGAATTCGTAATTTCCTCATTTCTTAGCAAGTTTATTTCCATATTAGTATCTTCTAAAACTGAAAGACAATAAAGAGTAGACAATGTGCACATTTGTTTTTCAAACAATATAAAACATATATGTTAGCCCTTATTTGTTATAATGCAGGAATAGCACAATACATGTGTTTAAAACACTCTGTGTGTCATTCTTCAGTTTAAGATTATTATGCAATTAACATCAGAATTAAGATTAGTGATGTACCTAACTTCAGTACTTCCTCTTTGGTCCATATCCATTTGTAGGTGCTTAGTAATAGAAATAGAAATAATTTTTTTTTCCTGTTTCCTATTTGTATTGGATAGCTTAGGTTTTATTCAGTCATTGAAAAATCAGTTCATGGCCCAGGTGCCTACATTCTTGACCAATATAAAAATGTAGGCTTCCTGTACAAACCTGTATCTTTAAACAATCCGCAGAGAAAATTGCATGAATCAGAATGAAATTAGTTAGAATCTATGAAATAATAGCAATCATTTGTGTACTATTTTACAGATGTGGAAACTGAGACACAGAAAGTTTAAATAATTTACCTAAGGTTATACACTAATGGCAGATCTATGATTTGAACCTAATTGGTCTAACTCCAGAGTCCATGTTCCTAGCCAGTATTTTTCAGTAGTAATATTAACTGAACATGGTAACTAAAGAACAGAAAGTTAGAGGAGAATTTCTATGTTTTAGGTTTAGGTAACTGAGTACACTTACTCCTCACTTATCAAATATCTTGTTATCCAACATTTCACATTTATGACAATAATAAAAAATCTACTGACTATTTTGCGCATTAATGATGTACACCTAGCAGTAACAGATGCTGAAGTGTGAGGCAAGATTGATGCTGGAAGTGATGGTTAACGTTATGTGTCAACTTGTCTGGGCCATGATTCTCAGGGGTTTGGTAGTTATGTAATGATGTAATTTAGCAGTTTTGTAATGTTGTAGTCATCCTTCATTTTGTAATTTGATGTGGTCATCCTCCATTTTTACCTAAAGCTGATGTTTGCATAATCACCTGGTCTTTGGAACCTAACTATGTCAGTAATTGAGGATTGAGTGTCATATTATTCAGTGAAATAAGGACTATACATAGAAAAACAGAATGGTTTGTCAATGAGTAAACACATGAGTACTTTATATCAAGCACAGTTTTAGAGATTTGGGTCCATATTGCTTCACTCTAGGATTCAAGATGAGAGACCATTTTCCAAATTTTCACATCAGTGGTGGGGCTGTAGCACAGCCACAAAATGACTCTTACAGAATCTGCTCAGATTTGGCAGGTGTCATTTCATTTGCCAAATAAAGCAACATAGACTAAAAGACATAGGTGGTGTATTAGTTTCCTAGGGCTTCCATAACGAAGTACCACAAGTTGGTGGCTTTAAACAATATAAATTAATTGTCTCACAGAACTGATGGCTATCTGTCTGAATTCAGGGTGTTAGCAGCGCCACACTCTTTCTGAAAGCTCCTTTCTTGTCTCTCCCAGCTTCCTGTAGCCCCAGACTTCCCTAGCTTGTAGCTACAGCATAACTCAGTCATCACATGGTATTGTTTCCCTCTGTGTGTCTCTGTGTCTTTCCTCTCCTTTTAGATGGCCACCACTCGTACTGGATTAGGTTCCATTCTATTGCAGTATGACCTAATGTTAACTGATATCTACAAGGACCATATTTCCAAACACGGTCACACACAGTCACATATACCAGGAGTTAACACTTCAGCATATCTTTATGGAGGCACAAATAAGTCAATGACAGTTTGAAAGAATTTTCTTTCACAGGGAGAGGCTAACATTTTATGAGGACCCACCTGGTAGAGAAAGGCAGGGGAAGATTTGAAAAACTAAAAAAATATATACCATCTGCCATTTGGAGGTAAGAGAATTCCACCAGCAGGAACAGCAAGGGAAAATTTAAAAGGTCTGAGGACAGGAATGGGCTGTGTATATTCCAGGGGCTTGGTGTAAGGAAAAAATCATGAGTTTAGTTGATACATACTGAGTTTGAAACACCTTTGTGGTGTTCCTTTCTTGATTTATACTACACAGTTGAATATAAGGTTCTGAGACTTAGAAATAACATTTAAGGATAAGAAAAAAACAGTTACTGAAGGACTTTAGGGGAAGGATCATGGAGGAATGAGACATTAAATAAAGTTATTGTCTAGTACATGAAGTAAAGACGATGGTTTCAAGGATGGTGAGAGATAATTGATGATTACATCTTTCATCATGGAATTTTTTTTTAAATGCTATTTTTTTTCCCCTAAAGTGCATCACAAGTTTATATATGTTTTTTCAGTCTGTGACCTGCACATAATTTAAGGTTTTCACATCATTAAGGATAATTGGTATAAATACTAATTTTTAGTCAATATTTGCCCTTTTAAACTTCAGTTATCTGATCTTTGTATCATTATACTTCTAACGATTCTTTTATATTTATATAATTATCTCTTATTGATGTTGTTGCCGGGTACCCTTGAGTCAATTCCAACTCATATCAACATCATTTCACAGAGTAGAACTGCTCCATAGGGTTTTCTAGGCTGCTCTAGGGGTCAATTAATTCTTTTGCCTCTGAAGGTTTGTTGGGAAGCTGCTGCACCGCTGACAGCGTGTGCTCCTGCAAGGCGGTACGTTTATAACTGTTTGAAACCAAGGAACCTGCTCCGTACCACAAATTACTGTTTTCACAGGGTATTGTATAAGGTGTCTGAATTTTTGGTAGGAAAAATAGACATTTGTGTTTGTTACACGTATGTACCAATAGAGCCCTGTGGGGAATCTGGGGTATAATTAGTGGTACTTCATATGTAGCACTAAACACTTAGGGCAGGCTTGTGAGAGGAGGCAAGAGAAAAAAAAAAATCCACACTACCTACCCAAAATTCAGACACATTCAGTGAATTGGCATGCTTCTATTAATAGAAGCACATAGTATCAGAAAAAAAAAAAATTCACAGTAATTGGTTCATGAAATGATTAAGTCCTACACATCTACTCCACACTTACTGACTCTCTTATTATCTGATATTTTGCATTCATGACATTAGTAAAAAATCTACTGTAGGATTATTTCATGTATTAATGACCTGGGAGTAATGAATGCTGAGGTAAGAGGTGAGAGTAACATTGGCTGTGATGGTTAAGATTATGTGTTAACTTGGCTGGGTCATGATTCTCAGTGGTTTGGCATTTAGGTAATGATGTAATTTGGCAGTTATGCAATGATATAATCATCCTCCATTTTGTGATCTAATGTGGTCATCCTCCATTTTCACATAATGACCTGGTCTCTGGAGCCTAACCACGTTGATAAGTGAGGAGTGGTTGCATTGTTATATCAAGCTGTCCTCTTCTATGCTAATAGTAATGTATAGAAGATAACAGCTCACTTTGAATTGAAAAGCATACATTTGTGGTGGCACTTTTCTGTGGATTTATTACATGCTCAGAAGTGCTCAGCATCCTTCCTGGAATTGAAAGGAGAAAATATAAAAATGTTGTGTTGTTGCTGGTGTGTGGTAGGTAGTTCAGTTCTCCAGAAGCATAAAGGAACAAGCTATTTGAGGGTACTGACAAGAAAGTACCTAAAATATGAATCATTATGACCCCCTTGGGTAGGACTGAAGTGAAAGTTGATGAAAACTTGACAGAAATTAAGAGTTCAAAAAAATTTTTAAGTGAGGAAAAGTGTAAGAAATCAAAATAATTCTTTGAAATATGTTTCTATGTTTTTTAATTTTGAAAGACCAAAGTTATGTGAAGAACTAAACTATTTTCTGGGAGATTCTTTTTAGGATACCCAACGAATAATAGAAAAGCATCTTTTTTTCATAAAACATAATGTTTAGAATTTTTTTTTTGAAAAGTTAATTCACATTTCATTTTATTAGGCTTGTAGTAGCCAGTGTCCCACATGGCCGATGATGACCCCCATCTCCTGAAATTCACAATGTTGTGTAATCCACTCCCACACTTTACCACCCTTTGTCAGGGTAGTGTATAGCATATAGCATAAGTGATGATATAGTTCTTCCCAGATTTGATTGTCAAACACTGCAGCTTCCCTCTTGGACACTCTCTCACTTACCCACTCTTTCTGTCTCTCTTGTATTACTTTCTCTGGACAAAGACATGTGGAGGCCTTTGCTTGCTTCTTTTCCCTCTGGAATTTCCTGCTCACTCTCTGGTGGTTACTTGCAATTGCTTGGGCTTTCACGGGATCTTTCTGCCAGGAAGAAAGCAATGTTTCTACTGAGCTGCCTCTGCTGTACTACTCCACAACTGTATTCTGCTTTGGGGCAAAGGCAGAGACAAAAAAAGAAAAGAAACTCCCTTTGTGCCAGTGTTGCCACAACTGTTGACTGTCCTCTCCAATAGGACTGCCTTCAGTGGGAAGATTTGTTTGCAGGGAAATTCACCACCATCCCAGAAGCCATAAATTAAAATTTTATAGTTATGTATTGACCCTATTTAGATTTCTTTTCATAATAAAGTCAGTTTCATTAATATGGTGAATATACGCAATTTTTACTATAGTATAGTCTTGGTGTCCCTGGGTGGTGCAAATGCTTAACATGCTTAGCTGCTAACCAACAGGTTGGAAGTTCAAGTGCACATAATGTGCCTTGGAAGAAAGGCCTAATGATCTACTTCTGCAAAATCAGCAATTGAAAACACTATGGAGCATAGCTCTAGTCTGACACACATGGACTTGTCAGGAGTCAGAATAAACACAAGGATAACTGGGTATATTTTTGGTATATCTTGTTTCCATTAAAAGAAAAAAAAAAAAAATTTTACCCATTCCCCTGATAAACATTAGGGGTTATTTTTCAAATCCATATATATTATCTTTTACATTTTTGCTGGAAATTTTAGAATTTAGGTTGATTTTGATTAATCATCTATGTAATTGGTGTTTTCAGTTTGTTCTAGATTTTCTATTATTTATCCTCCCTTTTCTTTCAACTACTTTTGAACTTTTTTTTTAATTTCTTTCCTACCTCTTCTATTTTGAAACTAATCTGCTGCATACCTATTTCTTCAATGTTTTTTCTAAATATTTTAACTTTGTTGTTGTTAGGTGCTGTTGAATTGAGCCTGACTCATAGAGACACCAAGTGGCAAAGTAGAACTGTCCCATATGGTTTTTTAAGTTGTGATCTTTATGGGAGCAGATCACCAGGTCTCTTCTCCAAGGTGGGCTCAAACCACCAATCTTTCCATTAACAGCCAAATGTTTAACCATTGAGACACCAGGGCTCTAATTTTAATGGCAGCTATACCTTTATTTTTTTTTATACCTTTAACCAGCATTATATGAAATTTCAGACTGTTTTTTATTTGGAAACAGAAAACTTTTCTACAATTAAATTCTAATAATTTCTAAGAATTTCTCAATCTCTAAAAAGTCTCCCTCCAATTACCTCAGTTGTACATTTTAAAAAAGAGTATTGAATGAAGTAATATTCATTATTTTAGTTTGTACATTTAATAGTTTCCAGTGAGTAGGGTTTTCAGGTTATCTACCCACCATACTTCTGGAAATGGATGTTCTTACATTTTTTTTCGGTCTTTTAGGATAAAACTTCATGCCCTGTTCTTTGAGGGCTTTGTATTTTTATTTAAGAAAAAAAAAAAAAATCAGAACAAACCTTTGTTTTTCTTTTCAATAACAATAACAGCTGTTAAAACCCCAAGTTTTACCACAATCACTGATTCTGAATAGGCTTCATGGAATTGTGTTTTACAGAATAAAAATCTGAATATTAATTTTTTATTTCTTTCTTCATTCCATCTTAAAAAAAATTAAAAAAACCTTTTTTTACAGGGCAGTAAATCCACCTGACTTAGTTGAGGAATATTACAGTCAATGAAATAAAATAAAATTATTAACAGTTTAAATTTTAAAATGCTATTATTTCCATGTAAATAAAACATCTTTTTTATTTTTTAAACCATTCAAAGGTGCAATTGTTTAATATATACAGATATTGGTACCAGACTGTCCTAGGTAAAGTACTGGTCCACTTTGCCAATTTCATTTCCAGCTTCCCCCTTTTTATCCTCAAAATCTGCTATTTTAATTCATTCTTATTGTAATAATAGCAAACATAATATACAGCATAAAAATTGAAGATTCCCTTCTCCACCCGTGCTTCCCCATTCTTTGTTGAGATAATAGAGGTTTACAGATATATATACATATATCCTTTTAGAAACAGCTTTTTTCCATCTACATAAAAATGTGTATGCTCAAGTACATATTTTTAATACAAAAGGTAATATGGCTTAGGTGGTTTTCAACTTGCTTCTTTTGTCCTAAAATATGGAAACATTTTGATTTTACAAAATTAGTTCATACATTTCTAATTCCTAAAAGGTTCTTTGTGTTTATTCCATCACTGAAGGAGATATAACCATTGTCATTTTTACTATTATTACTAATGCTCATATATATATATATCCTCAGGCATGTTTAGACATCAAATTATGAATGTATTTCTAGTATAGACACCTGGATTAATTAATAAATCATAAGGAATGTTCTTTTGCTTGCCTCCTTTTAAAGATTAGGGAACTAAGAATTAGAGATGTTAAATATCTTGCCCAAAGTCTTTCATTCTAGAATGGCAGATGCACAGCGTGAAAAGACATATATTTGATTTAAAATTCCAATCAAGCAGTTAATCACTTTGTAATTCAACATAAACTTGATGCTACCTCTTTTGTGAATTCTTCTCAAATCTCTCCCAAGTGATACATAAAACAAAACAAACCCTTTGTTGTCAAGTAGATTCTGACTCATAGCGACCCTATAGGACATAGTAGAGCTGCCCCATAGACTTTTCAAGTAGCCCTTGGTGGATTCAAACTACTGGCCTTTTTGATTAGCAGCTGTAGCACTTACCCACTACACCTGTGATACGTTAGTGACTCTAAATAATGATATTTATCATGTTTTCTGATAATATTTAAGGTAAAAGTCCTTATGTCAACAACATAGAGAAATCAGTAATATAATGAATCATAGAAATGACCTGTCAATGTTGTTATCTCATTAAATAAAAGAAAAAAAAGTCTCCCATTGATATAAATGGAATGATGATTTTAATACATTCTTAGCAATTTATTTACTATTAGACTTTAAGTCATAATTTCTATTATCATATAATTTCTTCCCTATAAAATGGTATAGTTATCTTTGCTTTATAATAATAATAACATACATTCATATCACATACACTATGTACCAGGCACAGGCCTAAGCATAACTCATTTTGCTTTTGAAATATTATTATGAGGTAAGTATTATTGTTTTCCTTTTTTTTTGGATAATGAGTCCAAGATTAAGAAAGTCTCACAGAAAGCAAGCGGTAAAGATTTGAAACTAGACAGTCTACTTCAGAGTCTATCCCTTTAAGTGTACAACAGAAAACCTCATACTCTGGTTTATGTTGAGGGTAAAATTTAAAGTATTTGTTAATATTTTTCAAAACGATGTAAACATATAAAGTTTTTTCTGTGCTTCTCAATGGAAAACATTCATATTTGTACCTGTCATTTTGCCAATTTTATGAAGATATAATGAAAACAAAACAGGATTTTTGAATATGGGCATTAATAAAACAGTTTTTAGTAATCTGTTATGATTTAGAAAAACATTCTGACTAGGAAGTCTCCAATATAATCACCTTGCCAAAAAAAATGCACATTAAGAAATGAGAAATATTCATAAGCTATGAAGCTGTCAAAATAATTAAAAACATGTTTAGAAACATGTATTATTGTTTTATTGTGTTTAATTTTAGCACGGAATTGAGCACAGCCACCTGCATACCATAAAAATATTATAATGCTCTAATTTGAAAAAAATGTATCAGAATCTATAAAAATGTACATTGTCGGAATAAAACCTTGTGAATTTATCACTGTAATCTTCAAAATGCTTATGTATTATTGAATGTATTACAGAATGTAATCACTGTATGGAGATTTTACTACAGAGCTGAAGCTAAACTATTATCAGAGCTTGATTACAATGCAGTCCTTTTTTTAGGCTTCTGGTATGACAGAAAAACTTCAGAAGTAGAGTGTTATATTTACAACGATTATGATGATAACCTTGTTGCTTTCAGTGCAGATATCACGATTATTCTAATTACTCTGAAATCATAAGCAGGCTGTGCTTTGTTGTTCTGAAGCTCAAAGAACAGCATTGTGAATTATTAGGGCAAACGAAGCACATGTAAATAGCTGAAAAAGTCAGGGTCAAGAAAATACAGCAGTGAAGTAGTGGTGCTCGTCACTTCTCAAGGCATAGTGTAATTTTTACTCAAAGTCAGCTGGTATGTTGCCTTGTCCTACCGACAAAGCTTCCAAAAATCTCTGTAAACGCCATTAGTCGGGGCAACCTTCACATCTCATTGTATCCTGGCTGCCCAAAACTCAAACGGAAGGAGAAAGGCAATCATGCGTTAAGATTTTCTATGGTAAACAAATCTATATAAAATGGCAGTTAGGAAAAATCTTTCTTTCCTGCTTTTACTGAATGAAAATATACTATCTAGAGGAAAAAAAAAAAAAAAAAAAAGAACTCCCTGCTAATTAGCATCATTACTGAACTTTTGCTTCTGAGGTTTCTTAGTAAAAAAAAAAAATATATATATATATATTTAAGGAAAACTTCAATAAGTGCCTATTCAACTGTTTGCAATGAGTTGAAAGAAGAAAAAAGGTGCTGATGGTTTTAACTTCTTCGTACAAGGAAATGACATTAAAATATCTCACAGTGTTTTATACAGAGATGTCATAATTTTTTTTTCCTACTGCGGCGTTGAATTTTCTGCTGATGTTTGTACATACTCCCTCTGATTATTTAACTTTTACCTCCATGTTTCGTTCCACAAAATTTCATAGGCAAAGTTGTTCTGAACATGCACAGAACACCACTGAAAAATTTTACAAAATCCCACCAACCTTCACTACATCTAAGTAACAATAAAGACAAGAAAAAACCTGAAAATACTGTTTTTAAATGTAGTACATTGTGAAACACAATTAGAATTATGCCTTTCAACTAATTTAAAAGTTTTTTTTTCTTTCCATTAACAGTATACAAAATCAATGTGACTACCTTTATTTTTTCTCAAAGGGTAGTTGGTCTGTACTTTTACAAAAATGTAATTGTGTATTTGCTTAATACAATGTATGTGATTTCCATTGAATATATAGGTTGTCAGCAGATTTTTATTCATTCATTAATTCATACAATAAGAATTTATTAAGAACTTTTCCAAACTCTTCTTCATAAATAAGAAAATGCCCTTCCCTATGTGGAGTTTACAGTCTAATGAACAGACTGGCAATTAACAGGTGAGAATATTCTTTGATATAAATTCAGGTAATAATATGACTCTGGAGAAAAATACATCACGGTATAAGGTTAGAGATAGAAGCCTTCTTCTTAATAGGATACTGCTCAACTATCACTTTTTCAAAAAGTGATAGCTGAGCAGTATCCTAAAAAAAAAGAAGTCTGGGAGAACATTTCAGAAACAAGAAACAGCAAGTGCAAAAAAAAAAAAAATCCATTGCCATCGAGTCAATTCGGACTCATAGCAACCTTATAGAGCTCTTGAAAATGGGATTGAGGTTGGCCTATGTTAGGAAGTAAAAGAAATACTGTGTTTCTGGAGTCAGCATAATGAGGGGAGGGAATGATGGAAGATGAGATTAGAAATATGGGCATGTCTTTTATGCTTCTTGAGACAGAATGCACCCATGAACATTTTTCAGTTCTCAGGTTTCTTGGGATGCTACTTGTTCCACTAAAAGTATATGCTGCCCTCTAGCAAGGGCTCCTGTAACAGTGAATAACAAAAGAAATGTTCTTCGGTGAAAAATCACTTCATTAGAAGGCTTAGGCATGAGGCAGTGAATCCAGGAAGAGTGATTGGGTCAAACGGTTGTCTGTTTTGGCTTTGTACAGCTAGATAATCTTTTTTTTAAGCATATTTATGGCTTCCTGTGTAATAGTTAGGGAGTCCTGGTGTTTTTTTTTTTTTTTTTCCTTTATGTCTTTTTTCGAAGACCAATGTAACAAAATGGAAGGCACCACCCTCCAAAGGTCCTCTGGACAGATGGAACCCACGAAACATTGTGCCAGACTACTGTCAACATTTTGTGGGAAAACGTATGCTCGCATGAAATTTTCAAAATCTATATTACCAACTAGAAGTTTGAACACACTCAATTAGTAAGCATGCATTCCACTACTGAAAGTACATGCCATCGTCACAAAATTAAACACACACACACACACACACACACACAAATGGAACTTAAAAGAGATATTAAATGGTGAATTTTGTATTAAGTTGATGAGAAACCAATGGAGGGTTTTTAACAGGAGTTTGATATGATTTACATTTTAAAAAAGAAACTTCAAATTTCAATGTAGAATAACTTAAGGAATTAAAATGTGAATCAGAGAGATCATTTATAAAAATATTGCAGTATTACAGATCAGATATAAGAGTGCCTGGATATTACAAACAGTTAAGCGCTGGACTTCTAGAGAAAGGTTGACGGTTCAAACTCACCTGGAGGCGTCTTGGAAGATAGCCCTGGTGATCTGCTATCAAAAGGTCACAACTTTGAACATCCTATGGAGCAGTTCTAGTCCACACACATGGGGTCGCCATGAGATGGAATTGATTTGATGGCAGCTAACAATAACAGCAACAGGTCAAATATGACTAGAGGTGATTAAACATGGATTATATTGTGATGAATATGTAAATAGGAATTAATGATTTAGCAAACACAAGTAGTGTTTTACAGAAATTAAATTTATTCCAGAATTTGGGAACTAATAACTTGGTAAATAGTTTTTCCATTTATTGTGATAAGTCAGATTTGTTGAAGACAGTTCTAAAGAATATTTTTATTTGGGTGTTTTAGAATTAGGAATTGAGGCAAGTTTACTGGACTACTTTATGGGTCACTCTGATCTCTTTGTTGAAACCATTATTACAGATTCCTGTGTATTATCAGTTTTTCCTTTCCAAAATGATCACATTGAATTTGGAGCATTTGGAGTTCAAGAGCCATGTTTTTAAAACCTACTTACATTTTTTAGTGGTTTATACAAAATAACATATCCTGGTGCTCTAGAAATGCTTCTTGTTTTGAATTACTGACTATATTATCTTGCATTTTCTAGTAATATCATAATGAATTATGAAATTCATAAGACCAAAAACAAAAAACTGTGATATTTACTGTATAAATTGTCCCTAATGATTTATCCCACCATGCATATGTCATTTGTCGTACTGTAGTGGCTTATGTGCTGCTGTGATAATGGAAGCTTTGCCACCAGTATTCCAAATACCAGCAGGGTCACCCTTGATGGGCAGATTTCAGCAGATCTTCCAGAATAAACAGGTTAGGAACAAGGACCTGGCAGTATACTCCTGAAAAAAATTTGGCCAGTGAAAAAATATGAAAAGCAGCAGAGCATTGTTTGATATAGTGCCTTAAGATGAGCACGTTGGGTTGGAAGTCACTCAAAAAATGACTAGGGAAGAGTTGCCTCCTCAAAATAGAAGCCACTTTGATGATGTGGGTGGAGTAAAGCTTTTGGGATCTTCTTTTGCTGATGTGGCATGACTCAAAATGAAAAGAAACAATTACAAAGATCCACTAATAATCAGAATGTGGAATTATGAGGTATGAGTATAGAAAAATTGTAAATCATCAAAAATGAAATATAATGTATAAAGATTGATATGCTAGGCATTAGTGAGCTGAAAAAGGACTGATATTGGCCATTTTGAATCAGACGTCAAAAGGACTACTATGACGGGAAAGGCAAATTGAAGAGGAATGGCATCAAAAAGAACATTTTCAAGATCCATTTTGAAGTACAACGCTCTTAGTGATAGGGTAATATCTATATCCCTACAAGGAAGACCATTTAATATGATCATTATTCAAATTTACGCACCAACCACTAATGCCAAAAATGAGGAAACTGAAGATTTTTATCAACTTTTGCAATTTGACATTGATCAAACACACAATCAAGGTGCATTGATAATTATTAAAGATTAAATGCAAAAGTTGTAAACAAAAAAGAAAGACTGGTAGTTGGAAACTATCGCCTTGGTTATAGAAATGAAGCTAGAAATCACATGATAGAATTTTGTAAGACCAAAGACTTCTTCATGGCATACATCTTATTTCAACAGTATAAACAGCAACTATACATGTGGACCTCACCGAATGGAAAACAGAGGAATCAAATCAACTACATCTGTAGAAAGAGACAATGGAAAATCTCAACATCGTCAGTCAGAGTAAGGCCAGGGGTCAACTGCAGAACAGTTCATCAATTGCTCATATGCACGTTAAAGGTGAAGCTGAAGAAAATTAAAACAAATCCATGAGAGCCAAAATACAACCTTGAGTATATCCTACATGAATTTAGAGACCATCTCAAGAATAGATTTGATGCAATGAACACTAATGACCAAAGACAGTAAGTACATTGACAGGGAACTGCCGGATATTCAAGCTGGATTCAGAAGAGGACGAGGAACAAGGGTTATCATTGCTGATGTCAGATAGATCTTGCTGAAAGCAGAGGATATCAGAAGGATGTTTACCTGTGTTTTATTGACTATGTATATACATTCAACTGTGTGGATCATAACAAGATATGAATAACTTTGGGAAGAATGGGGAATCCAGAACACTTAATTGTGCTCATGAGAAACCTGTACATAGACCAAGAGGCAGTTGTTCGAGCAAAGCAAGGGGATATTGAATGGTTTAAAACAAAGAAAGGTGTGCATCAGGGTTGCATCCTTTCGCCATACTTATTCACTCTGTATGCTGAGCAAATAATCCGAAAAACTGGACTGTATGAAGAAGAACAGGGCAGCAGAATTGGTAGAAGACTCGTTAGCAACTTGTGATACGCAGACACAACCTTACTTGCTGAGAGTGAAGAGGACGTGAAGCACTTACTGATGAAGATCAAAGACTGCACACTCCAATATGGATTACAATTCAACATAAAGAAAACAAAAACCTCACAACTGGACAAATAAGTAACCCTTATGATAAACAGAGAAGATTGACATTGTGAAGGATTTCATTTTACTTGGATTCCAATCAATGCCCACGGAAGTAGCAGTCAGGAAATCAAGTGATATACTGCATTGGGCAAATCTGCAAAAGACCTTAAAGTGTTAAAAAGCAAAGATGTCACTTTGAGGATTAAGGTGTGCCTGACCCAAGCCATGATATTTTCTATTGCCTCATATGCATTGCAACAATCGTGAGGATGGCACAGGACTAGGAAGTGCTTTGTTCTGTTGTGCAAAAGGTCATTATGAGTCAGAACTGACTCGACTGCACCTAACAACAACAACATATGCATGTGACAGATGGACAATGAATAAGACCGAAGAACTGATACCTTTGAATTATGGTGTCGGCCAAGGATGTAGAATGTACCATTAACTGCCAGAAGAATGAGCAAGTCTGTCTTGGAAGAAATACAGCCAGAGTGCTCCTTGGAAGCAAGGATGACAAAACTTCATCCCACATACTTTGGACATGTTATCAGGAGGGAGCAGTCCCTGGAGAAGGACAACATGCTTGGTAAAGTAAACGGTGAGCAAAAAAGAGGAAGACTTTCAACGAGATGGATTGACACATTGGCAGAAACAATGGATTCAAACATAACAAAGATTATGGGGGTGGCATAGGAATGGGCACTGTTTCACTCTGCTGTACACAGGGTTTCAACTCAATAGCACCTGGCACCACCAACAACACAACAATGATTTATTATATTACCCTTTAAAGTTTGCCCACTTTACTTCCCCATCTTGCTTCCTTACTACAAACTTCAATTAAAATTTAGATAAGAGTAGTAAGTTGATGATATGTGAAATTTCTCTGCCATCTACTTCAGAGGCAATTTTCTTAAAATATGAAATCATCCATGAGATGTTTATATGAAAATCAGCTATACCTGTCTTTGTGTAATGCTACAAACTGAAGAAAAAATTCAAGCCTTGGGTTGCCATAGCAAAGGATTCTATGGGATAAATATTAAATGACACAGGAAGCCTCAAAAGGTGATGGAAGGAATACAGACAGTCATTATACCAAAAGAATTGGTTGACATTCAACCATTTGTAGAGGTAACATATACACCCTCTTGATAACATGTCCAAAGTATGTGAGATGAAGCTTCGTCATTTGATCAGGAACCAATGGTACTGAAGCAAGAAGTCCAAGCTGCAGTGAAGGCATTGGTGAAAAACAAGGCTCCAGGAATTGACGGGCTATCAATTGAGATGTTCCAACAAACAGGTGCAGAGCTGGAAGTGCTCACTCACCTATGCCAAGAAACTTGGAAGACAGTTACCTAGCCAACCAACTGGAAGAGATCCATATTTATGCATATTCCCATGAAAGGTGATCCAACCAAATGCAGAAATTATTGAACAATATCATTAATAAAACACACAAGCAAAATTTTGCTGACTATCTTTCAAAAATGGCTGCAGTAGTATATTGACAGGGTACTGCCAGAAATTCAGGCTGGATTCAGAAGAGGAAGTGGAACCAGGGATATCATTGCTGATGTCAGATAGATTCTGGCTGAAAGCAGAGGATACCAAAAGGATGTTTACTTGTGTTTTATTAGCTATGCAAAGGCACTCAACTGTGTGGATCATAACAAATAATGAAAAACGTTGCTAAGAATGTGAATTTCAGAACAGTTAATTGTGCTCATGAGGGACCTGTACATAGATCAAGAGGCAGTTGTCCACACAAAATAAGGGGATACTGCATGGTTTAAAGTCAGAAAAGGTGTGTGTCAAGGTTGTATCCTTTCACCATACCTATTAAGTATGTATGCTGAGCAAATAATCAGAGAAACTGGACTAAATGAAGAAGAACAGGGCATCAGGATTGTAGGAAGACTCATTAACAACCTGCCTGATGCAGATGACACAACCTTGCTTGCTGAAAGTGAAGAGGACTTGAAGCACTTACTGATGAAAATCAAAGACCACAGCCTTCAGTATGGGTTACTCCTTAATATTAAGAAAACAAAAATCTTCACAACTGGACCAATGAGCGACATCATGATAAATGGAGAAAAGATTGAAGTTGTCAAGGATTTCATTTTACTTGGATATGCAACCAACACCCATGGAAGCAGCAGTCAAGAAGCCAAAAGACATATTGCATTGGGCAAACATGCTACAAAGGACCTTTTCAAAGTGTTGAAAAGCAAAGATGTCACCTTGAAGACTTAGGTGCACCTGACCCAAGCCATGATATTTTCAATCTCATCATATACATGTGAAAGCTGAACAGTGAATCAGGAAGACTGAAGAAGAATTGATGCATTTGAATTGGGGTGTTGATGAAGAATATTGAATATACCATGAGCTGTTAAAAGAATGAAAAAATCCATCTTGGAGGAAGTACAACCTGAATGCTCCTTAGAAAAAGGGATGGTGAGACTGCGTCCTATATACTTTGGACATGTTGTCAGGAACGATTAGTCCCTTGAGAAGGACATGATGCTTGGCAAAGTACAGGGTCAGTGGAAAAGAGGAAGACCCTCAACGAGATGGATTGATGCAGCGGCTGCAACAATGGGCTCAAGCATAACAAGGATTGTGAGCATGGCACAGGACTGTACTATGTTTCATTCTGTGATACATAGGGTTGCTATGAATCAGGACTGACTCGATGGTGCCTGACAACAATGATAACAGTGAGAAAATGCCAGAAGAAAAGGATTTTATTCTCCACATATTTTTAATCAATTTTGAATACTTCCATTCATACAAGTTTGCATATTTTTTCTTTGCTTTTACTACTAAAGAATTTGTTTCCCTATTCAATATTTACAATTAAATGTGTTTCCTGGTCCTTATAAACACCTTATTCATTCTTGACGAAATCTTAGTGTAATACATCGAGGTAAAATTTTGCATAATTAGAATCTTTTCATTTTGATGCATTTGTGCATATGATTATTTCCTGAAGTCATCTGTGAAATATCCGATTACAATGACTGCAGAAAATACGTGCCTCTTTATTTTAAATCTCTCACAACTTTACTTAAATGAAAATATTAAACTGGGTTATTTTAATGATATGCAAATTAAATGGTCAAAACAACCCTACCACCAGTGAGGAGTGGGAAAGAGCCTACAGCATAAATAAAGCGTTATGCAGTGAAGGATAATTCACATATTTTTATTAATTTAAAAAGTTAGAAAACTGTTATTCCATTTAATTTCCTACCCTATATACCATTAAAAGCAGAAAATAAACTATGGAGGAAATAAATTTTGCATACACATTGTAGCAGATATTAAGAATTAGTATGCTTGTTGTAACAACGACAAAAAAAGAAATGTACTCAAATAATGGTTAATCCATAAAATTTAACATTATACCATCATTCAGTGGGAGGGTTTAAGATTATTTAGTGCCATAAATGCTGATTTTTCCCATATTTCACCTTAGTAATCAATTCCATCATGTCCTTATATGTCCATTCATTATGTCAATATATCCAAATCCTTCCATCCCTTGATTCAAATTGTGATCATTTCTTGTACAGGTTATCACAAATGGGTAGTTTTTCCAAATTCAAAATTTTTCATACCACACTTTTAAAAACCTTCTAAAACTCTTCTTTTCTCTTAGGATTTTGTACAAATTCCTGAACATCCCCTAAAGGCCTCTAACTGCATATCTGTTTAACCACCAGAGACTTTTCCCACACAGATGATGTTCTAGTTTTTTTTTTTCATTTACTTTGCTTGCTCGTAAAGCAAAGACAAAGCTCAGGCTTTTTCCCAGATCTAGACACTTCCCACTCCCCCCGTCCACTCACAGATTCTTTTATTGTTATTGTCTTTATTTTCTCTGGAAACTGTTTCTGTCTCTTCACGTCTTGCTGATAGTGATGTTTCTTTGTGCTTTTATGCCACCCCATGTTTAATCTTTCCCAGAAGTTACTACAATATTCCCTGGTTGACTCTGAATCAGAAAAAAGCTAAAACTTACTGTTTTCTTTATTTTTAGTTTTCTGTACTTTCTAATATGTCTATTCTCCAATAAAACCAAACCTGTTGCCATCGAGTTGATTCCTAATGACAGCAACCCTATACCAAAAAAACCAAACCCAACATATTATGTCTATAGCAAAAACTAAAACTATTTGTAAAACAATGCACATGAAAGTCATAGAAAGATTATCAAGTGTGTGTAGCAGTGGCAGAGCAAATATTAATAAAGAATGAGAGCGCTATCAGACTAGGATTCTAATACAGCTGAGTCTCAACTTTATCCTTACCTTATAATAGCTTTGTATGGCATTCTGTGTATGATTTTCAGATTTTTTTCTCTGTAAAATAGAGATAATAATGCCTACCTTTCTGATATATATAGGGTTGCTATGAGTCAGAATAGATTCAACAGCACATAACAACAACATTCTAATATATTGAGACATTAAATTAAATAATACATAGTAGAAACAGAACACAGAAAATAAATTCATTCATTTTAAAAGTGTTTATTGATCCTTTACTAAGAGTTAGGTAGTATGCTACTTACATTGCAAAACTGTCAAGGAACTCATAGACAAGTGTACACAAGTTCCCCCTAATTTGGGGGAAGGGTCAGTCTCTCCTTTCTGCACTTTCATTTCTACTATTACCCTGTCAAATGCAGAAACTGACAGCAGATACCTTGCTGTGATTTTTGGGTGTTCTCACCCACAAAAACAAATATTCACTTTGAAGAAATCCCTGACCAAAAGCACTCTACCAGCCACTTTTCTTTCACCTGAAGTTGCAAATACTCGCTTTCCTGTTATAAGGAAGCCTTACTAAATATGAATCTCGAAATACATGGCTGGGTGAAGGGGCAGAGACTGTCTTATGGACTGATAGCCATTGATCTCAGAAAAAGGGGGAGGGCAGGGTTCAACCAACCATGTTAAGTTTGGAGAATGGTTGATTTTCTATATTTCTCCCTCCTTTTTATAAGCCCCATTGTAACTACCTTCTTTGAGCCATTTGACTTTTTTGGAATCAAAATGGCTTCCCTATATGCATATAGAACAACTGCTCAGAATATATCTTATGTTCAAATTTCAGTTAGTTTTGATTATTTTTAACCATCCTTAGGAGGAAGATTCGTTAATATAATTGTTTGGATTCTAGGCCATCATCTAGGCTGAAATACTTTTCATATGTTGGAACTTTAAGCTGAGCCTCTTCCTCTCCCTGTTTTTTTCAATCTTTCTCTTCTTGCCTTTTTTCAGTTTTTTCAACCCTCCCGGTGCTACCACACTGCATATTCTTATGATGCACATCCAGAAATTTTAACCCCCTTTTTTTTTTCAAGGTTGTATTCTCTACAACCAATTGTATAGGATTTGTTGTTAGGTGCCTTCTATTCAGTTCCCACTTGTGGTGACCCTATGTACAACAGAAACCCTGGCAATGAATGAGGAAGACTGAAGAAGAATTGATGCCTTTGAGTTGTGTTCTTGGCGGAGAACATAGAATATACCTTGGAGTGGCAAAAGAATGAATAAATCTGTCTTGGAAGAAGTACAGTCAGAAAGCTCTTTAGAAACAAGGATGAAGAGATTATGTCTCACATACTTTGGTCATGTTATCAGGAGGAATCAATCCATGGAGAAGGACATCATGCGTGATAAAGTAGAGGATCAGTGAAAAAGAGGAAGACCCTCAACGAGATCGACTGACACAGTGGCTGCAACAACGGGCTTAAGCATAACAATTGTGAGGATAGCGCAGGATGGGGCAGTGTTTTGTACTGACTCAAAGCGACCTAACGACAACAGCAACAACTGGTTGTACAGAATACAACTTTAAAAAAATAATGACAGTTTAAAATTTCTGGAAGTGCATGATAAGAATAGGCAGTGTGGTAGCATTGGGAGGGTTGAAAAAATTGAAAAAAGGCAAGAAGAGAAAGATTGAAAAAAGAGACAGAGGCTCAGAGAACAGATT
The DNA here is from genome assembly GCF_024166365.1 of Elephas maximus indicus. Classification (NCBI taxonomy): domain Eukaryota; kingdom Metazoa; phylum Chordata; class Mammalia; order Proboscidea; family Elephantidae; genus Elephas; species Elephas maximus. Next base: position 53,268,903 of record NC_064842.1, on the reverse strand, counting down.
CAACAACATGAAAAGCAAGTATTTCAGCCTAGATTAATTTTTAGGCTTAGAATCCAAACAATATTAACAAGTCCTTCTCCTAAGGATTGTTAAAAGTAATCAAAACTCACCGAAATTTGAACATAAGGTTTATTCCGAGCACTTATTCTATATGTATATAGGGAGGCCTTTTTGATTCCAGAAAAATCAAATGGCTCAAAGAAGATAGGTACAACAGGGCTTATGAAGAGAAGAGGAGGGAGAAATATAGAAGATCAACCATTGGCCAATCTTAACATGATTGGTTGAACTCTGCCCTTCCCCTTTTTCTGAGATCAGTGTCTGTCAGTTCATAATATAGTCTCTGCTCTTTCACCCCGCCCTGTCTTTTGAGATTCAAATTTAGTAAGGTTGCCCTAGAACAGGAAAGAAAGTGTTTACAACTTGAGGGCTGCGTCCTTTTGTTGAAACATCTTAATTGGTATTCCTTCAATTCCCGGATCCCTGTTTTTCTCCATTCTGTTCAGTGCAGCTTGGATTTCTTCCTTCAGTACCATTTGTTCTTGATCATATGCTACCTTCTGAAATGGATGAACGTTGACCAATTCTTTTCGGTACAGTCATTCTGTGTATACCTTCCATCTTTGTGATATTTCCTGCATCGTTTAATATTTTCCATGTAGAATCTTTCACAATATTGCAACTTAAGGCTCGAATTTTTTCTTCAGTTCTCTCAGCTTGAGAAATGCAGAGCATGTTCTTCACCTTTGGTTTTCTAACTCCAGGTCTTTGAAAACATTGTTATAATTCTTTACTTTGTCTTCTTAAGCTGCCCTTTGAAATCTTCTGTTCAGCTCTTTTACTTCCTCATTTTTTTTAACTTGCTTTAGTTACTAGACATTCAAGAGTAAGTTTCAGAGTCTCTTCTCACATCCATTTTGATCTTTTCTTTCTCTCCTGTTTTTTTGATAACCTCTTGCTTTCTTCCTGTATGATGTACTCGATGTCATTCCACAGCCTGTGAGGTCTTTGGTTATTAGTATTCAACTTGTCAAATCTATTCTTGAGATGGTCTCTAAATTCAGGTGGGATATACTCAAGGTCATACTTTGGTTCTCATGGATTTGATCTAATTTTCTTCAACGTTAACTTCAACTTGCATATGAGCAATTGATGATCTGTTCCGCAGTGGGTGACTGGCCTTGTTCTTACTGATGATATTGAGCTTTTCCTTTCCCTATTTCCACAGATGTAATTGATTCAAGTCTTGTGTATTCCATCTGGGAAGGTCCACATGTACAGTCGCTGTTTATGTTGTTGAAGAAAGGTATTTGCTGTGAAGAAGTCATCAGTCTTGCAAAATTCTGTCATGTGATCTCTGGCATTGTTTCTATCACCAAGGCCATATTTTCCAACTACTGATTCTTCTTGTTTGTTTCCAACTTTTACATTCCAATCACCAGGAATTATCAATGTGTCCTAATTTCACCTTCCATCAATTTCAGACCACAGAAGTTGGTAAAAATCTTCCATTTTTTCATCTTTGCCCTTAGTGGTTGGTGTGTAAATTTGAATAGCAGTCGTGTTAACTGGTCTTCTTTGTAGATTATTGTACTTCAGAATAGATCTTTAAATGCTCTGGAACATAGAACCAGTATGAAAGGAATAAAATTAAATGGTTTAGACCCAGGTTTGATGAGGAACACTTTAACTCTTTGGTGACCCAATTATTTTCTGCTTTGAATTTTTTATGGATGCCAGATGTCTTCATTAATGGAAGCATTCTGAATGATTGAATGTGTCTGAATTTTTGACAATGAGAATTTTTTTTTTTTTTTTGCCCACTTCCAGAATCCTAACATAAATATTTAGTGGTATACATGAAGTAGCACTAATTATATCCCAGAGTTCCCACCAGGGTCTATTGGTATATATGTGTAATAAAAATTTTCAAAATTTCTGTTTTTCCTACCAAAAATTCAGACACCCTATGCAACACCCTGTAAAGACAGTAATTTGTGGCATATGCCAGTTTTTTTTTCATTTCAAACAGTCGTAAAGGCCCCTGCCTTGTGAGAGGATGCACTGTCAATGGTACAACGGTTTCCCAATAAACCCCAGAGAGTGAAAAATTTCATCATCTCAATATGTACCTCCAGGCATGAAGAGTTTTAAAAACACTCATCTTTAGCTGTAATAGCTATTTAAAAATTATCTACAACTTTTTTTTTTTTTTTTTTTTTCGGTTTTCTGATGTGGCAAGATGTTTGAGTCAAAGCATTAATGGGGTAGAATTTTGTTTCTCATTTTCTGCTATTACATGTAGACATTGCTCTCTTGATTTGCGGAGCAGGAATTGAGACCTTTTTTTATTAGCCAAATGTCAGCTAATATCATCTCCTCCCTAATCCCCTAGTGCTCAAACTGAAGCTTGACTATGTCAGTTACATTCGGGAGCTTTCCAAAGCTATGCAAAATCGTTTGGCTACTCTACTTCAATGCCCCAGTTGAATGCCAAATCTAGAAATTGGCTTAAAAGTAGTAAGAATAAAGCAAAGAAATATTCCAATTTGGGAAGAATTCTCATGTATTTATACACAAAGCTGACATTTTGCAATATGTGTTTAAAGAAGTGATACTCATGACAATGTATTCAGAGAGCAGACTTCAAATATTTGTCTTAAGCTCATGTGTTCCATGCATCAGAATTTGTTATCTTATCTGGGCAAATAAGTTTGTCAGAAATAACATTTGTAAAAATTTTTTTTACCATTTTTCTATAAATAGCAACCTAGAAATATTTATCATGAAAGTCAGCTTTATTGGCCCCCATTCTATGCGTTGGTGAAGAAAAGGTTGAAGCTTGTAGGAATACAGCATGTAGACATCTGGAGTTTCATGAGGCAGAACAGTGTTGAATAGTGAGGTTAATTGACTTTAAATAGGTGCTTCTGGAAAGAAAGCTAATCCTTATGTCTCATAGAAAATCACAGAATGATACAAGAAACAGATGAAATGTGGAAAGAATACTTTTTATTTTTATTTTTAAAAGGGCATATACTGAGGTAACTGGCCCACCTTGGCCCCAGTGGCACCCCAAAAAATATTTATTTACATTTTATTTCTATTGTTACCATAAATACTTTTCTGGTTAGATTGTTTTCCTGAGGTCTAGTAAATTACTAGTAACATGCTCCCCAAGCATTATGATGATAATGATTCCTTTTGTTTTTCTTAACAGTAAAACTTTGGACTTCTAAAGGAGCCCCACTGAAATTTGAGAAGTTAATGAATGCTTTCTTACATGAGAATGAGACAGGTGGGAGTATTTGTGTATTCATTTCATTGTTTAAGGTTCTTTTTATGGCTTAGACAAAACACCGTTTTCCAAATGTTGCTAACTTATTTGTGTATGAAAATTGCAATTGTCTACTCTTCTTCCCTATGAAAGGAATAAACTCAGGGCCAAATAATTAAATTTATCACTGAAAATTATGAAACACACACACATAGAGTGGTCTTTTGAAGTTCATGTCATATGATTATGTAACATACTACACTTTTTATAACACTCATCTACATGCTCCCCATCAGGATGTTAGGAACTACTTCGCTATAATTCCCCTGTTCTCCTGAGTCTTTTTGATATTAATGCCCACATAAATGATGGTTACAATCTCTGCTCCTTATCTCCTTATTGTACTTATTGCAATTGTCCATTGCTATCATCATAATTAAGACTTTATCAACAATATCTACTGTTTTCTAAAATCTCAATTCTAAGCATCGTCTTTCAACAACTACCATGTTACATATTATGATTACCTATACTTCTTTGATCCTACTAACTTTTCATAGTCCATCAACTAGTTTTCTCAATTATATGCACTCAAAATTTTATTTCCTCTCTCTGTTTTCGTTATTCTTATTTTGAAAACCCTATCATTTTTTTCTCCTTTTGACAGCTGAAAATGAAAGTTAAACATGATGAAGAAAATATTGATTCAAGCTAGTCTTTTATTATTGAGCAGTAATATAAGGTGACGTAGAGGCTAATAGCTCGGCTGTTAACCAAAAAAGGCTGGTAGCTGGAATACACCACCTGCTCCTTTGAAACCCTACCCTGTCCTATAGAGTCACTATGAGTCCGAATCGACTCGTTGGCAACAGGTAACATGAGATGGACTCTCCTAGTTCATTTATTCTAGGATATGCGTAGAGAACTATTTTATACCTTTTGTTCTCTCCTGAAACTTAATACTCCTCCTCCCTCTTCTTGATTCTTAGCTAATCACTTTACATTTTTACTTCCCTCACTGGGAAAATGGAAGAAATTAGATGTGCACTTTGAATAGTTCTTACTACTTTATGTACAAGCCTACCTCAGTATGTATACATATATTTCATAATCCCCTTAACTACAATTGATAAACTAAGTCATAATTTTTGCACTTATAGACTAGATACTATGGACCAGGGATTGGCAAATTATGGTTCATGGACCAAATCCAATCCTCAGTCCATTTTTATATGGTTCTAAGCAAAGCTTTGTTTTTCCTATTCCTTTTTTTTTTTTTTAATTTTTAAATTGTGATAAACACATATAACATAAAATTTGCTATTACTATCATTTTTAAGTGTAAAACTCAGTGAAATTACTTATGTTCACAATGTCATGCAAACATCACCTCTGTATTTATCACACCAAACAGAAACTCTGTACCCAATAAGCAACAACTCATCCCATTCACTCCTCCCAGCCGTGATAACCACTAATCTACTTTCTATCTCTATGCATTTTTGTATTCTAGATATGCTATGTAAGTGGGATCATACAATATTTGTCCTTTTGTTTCTGGCTTTTTTCACTTAGCATAATGTTTTCAAAGTTCAATCACATCATAGCACATATCATAACTTTTTTTTGGTTAATAATATTCTAGTGCATGTATATACCTCATATAGTTTATCCATTCATCTGTTGATAGATACTTCAGCTGTTTATAGTTTTTGTCTATTGGGAATAATACTACAATGAACATTGGTATACTAAGTATCTGTTTGAGTCTTGCTTTCAATTTTTTGAGGAATATATGTGGGAGTGAAATTGCTGGGTCATATGGCAATCCTATTATAACTTTTTGAGGAACCACCAAGCTGTTCCCCACAGCTACACTGTTTTATATTTCTACCATCAATGGATAAGGGTTCCAATTTCTCCACATCCTCGCCAACATTTGTTATTTTCTGTTTTGTTTGTTTTGTTTTTATAATAGTCATTCGAGTGGGACATGAAGTGGTATCGCATTGTGATTTTGATTTTCATTTCCCTGACAAGTCATTGCGTATTTTATGTACTTATTGAATGTGTCTTTATCTATCGATCTATTGCATGTCTATCCAATAAATAATAAAAAGGAAAAAAATAATAAAAAGGAATAAAATAATTCAATGAGAATATTTTAAACAAAACCATGCTAATAAAATTGAGAACCAGATTAAAATTTGTAGTAAACTGTTGGAACTAGCTAAAAAGTTAGAGAAGACATTTTTTAAAAAATCAACAAAACTTGGATATTATGGAAAAAATTAATAAGATTAACCCACAGAAATTCTACTACTTAGCCAAGAAAGAAGGAATAATACATGTTTATATAAATAACTATGCACTACATACAAGCTAGAAGAGTTACAAGGGGACATTGAAGATTCTCCCAGTTACATAAAGAGACAGAAACACTGACCAAAAATTAGAAACTGCAGAGGAAATTTGATAATATGATTACCAATCTTAATTATTTTTGAACATAATTGACACCTTCATAAAGCATACTTACTAGATCTTTGATACTTGAGTCTAATTTTGTTAAAAATCTACAATGAACCCAAACTTCATGTATACATAGCAACTAATGGGTATATAATCTAAAGAATGATAAGGGGTTCTATTTACATTGATAATGAACTGGGTAATTCTGATAGTGATTAACTAGAAAAGCTATAAAACATTACAAAAAAACGGTCTCGTACCTTGGAATTTATGAATATGGTAAAAAAAAAAAACTATGGTGCTTTGCTGGTTTTATGTGTTAACTTGGCTGCATCAGTTATTTAGTCAAACAATAATCCAGGTATTGCTGTGTTTTGTAGATGTGGTTACATCTACAACCAATTAACTTTAAGTAAAGATTACATTTGACAAGATGAGTATGCCTTATCCAACCAGTTGGAAGGCCTTTAGAGCAAAAATGGAGATTTCCTAGAAGACAAAAAACTCTACTTCAAGACTGCAGGATTGACTCCTGCCGCAGCTTGCAGCCTGCCAGCCTGTCTTCACATAAACATTAAAAAAAAAAAAGTGTGATTATAGCATTATATATGTGCTTCTTTACTAACAAATTAAATGAAAATCACACGAACCAATTTTTAAAAGTATTCTAGCTATATCTATATCTACACCTATACCTGTATCTATCTGCAAATAAATGTCTGTATCTGTGTATCTGCGTATCTATCTACCTATCTACCTACCTATCTATCTAGCTAGCTATCATCTATCTAATGTCCTATTGGTTGTGTTCTCTGGAAGACTGTGACTGGACTGATAAAACAGCCAAAACCCTGAGATTTAGCACAAAGGGGTGAGCAAGGTTTTGGGTTTCTGCTGGGGGTATCTGCCAATTCCGGAAGAGGAACTTGAAAAGATTAGACAAATGCAGAACATTTGACAATGCATACATAGAGGGAGAAAAACTGATGTTCAGATACTGTCAAGGAGGTGTGTGGCCCTGGTACACTTTGGAGCCACGCTTTGGAGTAAAACTTCAGGATAAAGTTATATCATAAATAGATTTGCCACTGCAGCACTAATGCAAAGTTTACAATCAGCTCAATATCTTAAATTAGAATAAGTTGATATTACCATATTCCTACACAAATAACACACAGTTTCTACATTTGTTTGCCAGCCTTGCCCTCCCTCCCCTCGAGAGGTGGTTTCCTAAGCACTGTTACGCCAATATTTTTTGTACAAATTGCTGTAAAAATTAGCATAACACACATAAAAATATCTCATGGGGGGGAGAGTACAGTTGCAAACAAATGAATAAAGTGCATACTGTATGCATAAAAAATATAGTAGATTTCTAAGGTCCCTAGCAGCTTGCCCTAAGCAAGGGAAAATCTTCTCTGTGGGGGAATAAAGTCATTCAAAGCCTCAAATTATTTGTACCATTATTCATATATTCAGTGCTTTTGAACTACTATTTCAGAATATTAGGTGTTCTTATCTGTTTTGTGACATCAACTACTTTTTCCTAAGAATCTCCTTTAGAAAACTAAAAAGTAGGTAAATAAACTAAAATACATAGGAGTAAAAAGGAATCCACATAATATGAAATACAGTTATCAAAATATTAAAAAAATACATTTGTGATACAGCATTATATATGTCTTCTTTACTAATACATTAAATAAAAACACTTAGAGACTGGTTTAGAGGTGTATTAGGTTAGTCTCTAAACATAATTTTGAAATAGTGAAGACATGATATTTTATAAGAGTAATGTGATATTGAAACATCTGTGATTTCTATTGGTGACATAGTCATAAGGATAAATATTGTGGTTAATTTCCTACATCCGTAATTGAAGAAAAGGAAATTTTAAATTTCAGTTCAGGATTAGAAAAAATAAGATGTGATTTTTCCTCACCTGAGTTAATGGACTCCCGGAATTCTCTCCACAGACCCGTAAGTGTTCTGTGAAATGCTGGCAATAATCCTTGCTTCGTGTGCTAGGTGTCACTGAGTCAGAGAAGACTTGTAGAGACCATATGTATGCCAGAAGAAAACACTGCCTGGCCCTGTGCCATTCTCACAATGGTTGCTATGTGTTAGCCCATTCTTACTGCCATTGTGTCCATCCATCTTGTTGAGGGTCTCCCTTTTTTTAATTTTTATTTTTTGCTAACCCTCTACTTTTCCAAGTATGACGTCTTTCTCCAGCAATTGGTACCTTGTGATGACGTGTCCAATCCGTGCTGTAGATAAGCTGTAAAAACAACAACAAAAACAAACCATTGCCGTGGAGTGGATTCAGACTCATAACCATAACTATAGGGATAGGACAGAGTGGAACTGCTTCACAAGGTTTCCAAGAAATGCCTGGTAGATTCAAACTGCTGATCTTTTGGTTAGCAGCCGAACTCTTAACCACTACACCACCAGGGTCTCCAGAGTTACAAAAGCCCTATGTAAATCCAATATTTTCATTTGCACACTAGATTCCAGACCCTTTTATTTCTCAAGGACAGATTTCTCCTCTCCCTCCATCATTCAATAATCAGTCATCCTCCTTCATCTCACTTGTTTTGTAAACAACATCTACCATAGTTCATCTTTTCCTTGATACACCACTTTCTTCAATTAGCTTCTAGGACACACACTTTCTTGGTTTCCCTTCTACCACACCTTTGCCTCCTTCTCAGTCTTCTTCAATCATTTTTCTTCTTCTGCCAAGCTTCTAGTTCCTTTACTTACTCCAGTCTCTCATTCCCATGATCATACACAATATGTTTTCATCTTCAATAATTATAAGTCCTTCTTAGCTGCATATGTAAGCACTCCACTCCTTGACCACGAAGAACTCAGTCCTTGGTCCTGCTATCCATCTGCATTAACCAGCAATCTCTATCAGTATAGGTTATAAACAAAAGCAGTCCCTGGGTTATAAATGAGATTCTTTCCTAAGTCTGTCTTTAAGTCAAATTTGTAGGTAAGTTGAAACAGGCATATACAGTTCTTATTTAGTGTCAGTCAAATGTTCGTTTTAGTATATAGTATATATTTTACTTTTCTCTGTATATAAAACACTTAAACTTCCAAATCATGCAATGTTTTCATGAGTGCCACACATTGGTGCATGCATTTGTTCTGAGGAACCATTGTATTTAACTCAAATTTTTAGTATAATAGGCTTTATGACAGTCTGTTCTTAAGTACCAGTTGTCTATAAGTTGGATGTTAATAATACAGGATCTCCCTGTAACACTTATATGTTATTCTTCTTGCCTAAATTCTTACTTTGTGTTTTTGTTTTTCCCTTTTTCTTCTTCTTTTTTTTTTAATTTAAGAAGATATAGGGTATCATCAAGTAAAGGGCAGTAGTGTCAAGCAAATGTTCCTTTCCCTCCACCGTGTTTGTAAAGATTTTTGTGCAAGGCAAAAAAAAAAAAAAAAAGAAAGGAATGTAGTAACTAGAAGGAATATACCCACCCCACCACAAGATCAATAGTGCTTATAAGCTTTCTCTAATACATCAAGAGAAATATATAATCTCAGAAAAATATTGAAAAATGTATAAACATATTTCTGTACATATAAATTCTACTCATCCTTTCATATATTTAAATGTATGATTCTAATTAGGGTTTGAGATTTTCCTTCACAAAATATGGTATTTGGAGACATTTCAAGACTTCCATTGAGATATTTATCATACCGTATTATGAGTTAACTTACAGTGAGTAAAATTTCAGAAAACAGATATTAATGCAACCTGACGAGGATATATTTTTTGTTACTAAATTGTGGGAGGTATCTTCAAGAGTAAAGCATAATTATAGCCATTTTTCTACATAGTATGTTAATTTGTTTCCATTTATATGAACAAAATTTCAATTTTTGGCTGACTTTTTAGGTTTACTATATAGTTATCAACTTTATCAAATGTTGATTTTGTCATGATTTATGACCCTGGTGGCATAGTGGTTAAGTGCTACAGGTGCTGACCAAAAGGTCAGCAGTTCGAATCTGCCAGGTGCTCCTTGGAAACTGTATGGGGCAGTTCTGCTCTGTCCTATAGGGTCACTATGAGTCAGAATTGACTTGACAGCACTGGGTTTGGTTTTCTGGTTTGGTATGTTTTTAGAAGTGCCCAAAGCCATGTGTTCATCCTGAAAAAAAAGCAACAACAACATTAAAAGGGAATAGTAGTCTTCTTATTCCAGAAGCTCCCATATTCTTGGCTTAACAAATTATTTTGTTCAAACAGATATTCTTTCAGAAATAGCAACTCTTCTGATAAAATGTCTAATACGGGCAAGGAGTTCCCTCACTCTTTGGTGAAGATGATAATATATGTTATGTAACTTTTAGTGAATTTTTTCTAAAATGAGTTATTTAACCCAAGATCAAAAATGGCTGTTCCCTAACTTTTGCTATAAATTTGTCAAGGGCTTTTACAAGAATCGTTGCCATGACTGAGGAAATGCACATTGAATTGTTTGCCTGCTAGGTCAATATTCTAATGTAAATGACTCATTTTTAAACAATTGACTATACATCTTTGCTGTATCACTATTCAAGTACTGTTATATTTCCCCTCTTCAAAAAAAAGTCTCTTATGTAAACCATCACTCTCTTGTACTCTTGCCCCATTTCTATGATCCCTTTACCACAAGATACTTCTTCTCAGAAACATCATGTGTACTCAGGCCTCCAGTATCCCTTCTCACAAACTTTATTTCATTCATTTCAATTAGACTTTCACTCCTACTAATCAACCAAACATTCTCTTATCAATCTGGCTTCAATCAGGAGAAAGTAATCACACAATAGTTTGAACAGGGGAAGTTTAGTATAAAATATTACTAACTATAACAGAGTATTAGAGTAACAAGGAGCTACCAAGTAAGAATTAGAAAACTCTAAAGAATAACAGATACAGTCCTAGGGCTGAGATAGAGTACTCAGGAAAGACCTTCCCATCCCACCCTCAGGGCTCAGATCCAGACCTCCTTGTAGAAGCTCACAGGATGGCAGAGAAGTCTTCATGTTGCCACACTGGCATACTTGCTAGAAATCTGCTTATAGGAATTTGTTGGAAATCTGTCCTCTAGGGTGTTAGGGAAAACTGTTCATGGTAAGGTGACCCACAGGTGGCACTATGTTACAAAACCTCATATTGGATCTGACCATTGAGTGAGAGGAGGTACTGGGAGATCCTGATGGTCATTGGGTCCTGTTGGCTGCTATAGACAGTGGGAGCTGGTACTGGAGAAGCTGTGAGCCCTGCAGAAGCCTGATTCTGGGGAACACCATGCATGCTGTGGTAGATGTAAGCACTCCAGACCCAGAAAACATCCCTTTTCTCCTATAATGTCTCTCTTGCTCCCTCTAGGGTTGAAGTTTCAGGACCAGTTGGGTTATATATGTATGTATGTATGTATGTATAAGGGGACCAGATTTAGTTTCACTCAACAGTCACAAAAGTAAATATGAAGCTGTGAGGTAATAAACACATCATTTGCACAATCATCAACGGTGTTCAGTGATCTATAATGCCTTCCTCCTCTCTAATTGGCTACTCCTTCTCAGGTTTCTTTACTGGCTTATCCTCATCTCACTGATTTATACAATGCTAAAGGATCCAGGGATCATACTTAAGGCTGTTTCTTTACTTACTCTTTTGAAAACTTCATTCATTCTCAAGACTTTAAATGCCACCTTTATGTGAATAGCTTCAAATTTGAAATCTCAAGCATAGACTTCTGTTCTGAACTCATATATAATCACATATATGACTGCTTAATCAATATCTCCGGTAGATGTTTAATAAAACCCTTTACCGTTGAGTTGATTCCATCTCAAAGTGAACCTATAGGATAGAGTAGAACTGCCCCACAGGGTTTCCAAGGAGTGCCTGGGGGATTTGAACTGCTGACCTTTTAGTTAGTAGTTAATCACCACGACACCAGGGTTTAATGTCTTAAGAAGGAAAAAAAAAAAAAACCATTGCTGTGGAGTTGATTTCAACTCATGGTGACCCTATAGGACAGAGTAAAACTGCCCCATAGAGTTCCCAAGGAGCGACAAATTAGCGTTTTAAAAAAAGGTTGTTTCAGATATCTTCTCCATCAAAACTGCTTGTCCACACATTTCCTAATTTCATTTAATGTTAAAATAACTCTTCTCGATGCTTCGGGAATGATTCTTAGAGTAATCCTTTTCCTACCTTTCCATTAACTCCCATGTTTTGGAAATTTTTTTGGTTCTACCTTGAAGATATATCATGAATCCAGATACTTTTTACTATGTCCGTAAATACAATCCTATAACAAGTCACCATTATTTCTAACCTAGACTATTGACCTCTCTGCCAGGAGCACCTGGGCAGTGCAAATAGTTAACACTCTGGCTGCTAACAGAAAGATGGTGGCTCGATTCCACCCACAGGCACCTCTGAAAAAAGCCTGTTAATCTTCAAAAAAATTCAGTCATTGAAAACCCTATGGAGCACTGTTCTATTCTGACACACATGAGGTTGCCTTGAGTTAGAATAACTTGATGACAACTGGCTTGTTTTTTTGGAATCCTTCTGTCACCTAGGAAACTTGGTAGTGTAGTGGTTAAGTGCTACCGTTGCTAACCAAAAGGTTGTAGTTCAAATCCACCAGGCGCTCCTTGGAAAACCTGTGGGACAATTCTACTCTGTCTTATAGGGTCACTACGAGTTGGAATCGACTGGCGGAATTTTTTTCTTTTTTCTTTTTCTGTCACCTGGCATCTTAATACACCCACTCCTCACTTAGTGACAGGATTAGGTTCCAAGGACCAAGTCATTATATGAAAATCAGGATTCTACGAAATATATTCAATTTCCTGCCTTCACCTCCTCTCCTCCTTGGCCCCAGCCCTTCCAGCTGAGTGGCAGTGGCCCCTTTGTACTTGTAGTGGTCATGGGCTCACCCTTTCTCTGCTTGCCAGAATCCAAATCCATGCTACAGGCTGCTGGCCGGGTGTCCTCAGTCACCCATGCCCCGCTTCCAGTGCCCACCGGCATATGACTGGGTGCGAGAAGAGTGCAGGGTAGAGGGTGGGCTCACCAGGAGAGAGCCAGAAGGAGCTGGAGCATTGGGCACCCTGTGGGTTGCGGACTGCGGCTAAATATCCCAGGGGTGGCGTGGCTATTCCTTCCTCTCATACAGACCAGCTGTGTGTGGCAAGGGTGTGCAGGTGGGTGGGGTGGTTAATGAACAAAATAATAGCTTAGTAGTTTTTTTTACTATTGTCCTAAATGGTAAGTGTTGGATAATGAGATAGTAGATAAGTGAGGAGTAGGTGTAATCATTTTAGAACATCACTTAGATTATGGAACTCCTATACCAAGAATATCTCCAATGGCTGCTTGCATCATTCAGAGTATAATTGAAAATATTTATGGCCTACAAGGCCATATATGATCTGCCCTCGCCCCAACCACACTGACCTTATCTCTTTATCTCCTATTTGGTTTCTCTCTTATTTTGCTGATCATGGAAAAGAACAGATATGTTCCTGCCTGAGGACTTTGTACTTAAAGTTTCCTGTGCCTGGAATGCTCTTCTGGCAGATAACCTTGGGTCTCTTTCCTTCAGGTTTTCATGCAAATTCACCGTACTGTTATCTTTTCTCACCACACAAAATGTTGACACACTAAATCCCTTATAGTTAGGCTTACTTTTCTCCACAGCACTTTGTACCATGAAAAATTTTATACATTTTAATTTTGTGTTTGTTTAAGGTTCTGTCTCCTCCACAATGTGAACTCCATGAGAGCAAGGATGTTTATTTTGTTCTGTACATAGTCTATGAACCATGTATGATATTTGAATTATTATTCATTTAATTCAATGTATTCATTTAATATTTTGAAAAAGTGAATGCGTATCAAGAGCTATATGGTTTTATGTTCATTTAACCAAATATAAACAAAGACTCCAATTACGGTAATGAGAGTCATTCAGAATTATCAGTTGCATTATTGTCTTAAAATATTCAAATTTTTATCTCACTGGATATGATGTTTTCCCTTTTCTTTAACATTTTATATTTAAAATACAATTGCACGTATACATATCCAATTCCTGAAAAATGGACCAAAAATGCAAGAACCCATTATCAGCTAAATGAATGAATGACTCAGTTAGTAATTGCCTACATCAATAAATACATAGAAATGACCAACAAACATTAGAAGTTTGATTTATTCTCACCAGTGGTGATAAATAGAAATATTAATCTGTATTATTCTGTATCTGTCAAAATGGCCAAAAAAGGGAAAAAGAGCAAAGCTCAATATAAGCAGCCACCATCATACGCTATTTGCATATATTGAAAAACATTGTAATTCTTTTAAGAAATATACTCCTGACACTCTTTAAGAATCTTAAAATATTTTCACAAATGTTGATGCATTAATTACCATTCCAAGTCTCCAAAACGAGACAACAGCCTGAAGCACTGAGAGAGGTATGCATTTGTACACTCTTGTCACAAAGTTATCCTTTATATCTCTAAATTAGAAACAGATAAAATATCCAAAAATAGAGCATATTCAATGTCATGGATTGAATTGTGTCCTCCCAAATTTTCTGCCAACTTGGCTAGGTCATATTTCCCTTGGATGATTGTCCACCATTTTATCTTCTGATGTGATTTCCCTTTGTGTTGTAAATCCTATCACTATGATGTAATAAAATGGATTAGCAGCAGGTATACTGATGAGATCTATGAGATTAGATAGCATCTTAATCCAATCTCTTTTGAGATATAAAAGACAGAAGTGAGCAGAGACACATGGGGACCTCATATCACCAAGAAACCAGCACTGGGAGCAGAGCATGTCCTTTGCACCTGAAGTTCCTCCACTGAGATGCTCCCAGACCAAGATAAGGCTGAGGCATCACAAGGACCTTCATTCAGAGCCAACAGGGAAAAAAAATTCTTCCCTCAGAGCCAGCGCCCTGAATTCGGACTTCTAGCCTACTGAACTGTGATAGAATAAACTTCTCTTTGTTAAAGCCATCCACTTGTGGTATTTCTGTTATAGCAGCACTAGATGACTAAGACATTCATATATCATTAGTATCCAACTATTAAAAATAATAATTTACAGAGTAAATAAAAAATGCAAATGAAATAATTTGGAAGATATCCAGGTATTTGTTAATGTATACATGTGGCTTGATTCTATCCTTTAAAATCATATGCACATAATCTACTCAATTACTTACAGAAATATTTTCACTGCTAATCAGAACAGTGAATTACATATCAGTTAAATTCGTTTGTTTATATCATAACTTGTCCTTGCATGTCAATATGAATATGTTTTGTGTTCATAATTATGGAAATTATTTAATGAGTTAACAATGACACTATTGAGTATTTTCAGTATATTTCGGAACTGAGAAATGTTACAAACTGTAGGCCATACTACTTATGAGAATATCTTTGCTTCATATGTTTTTTGTTTCTTGTGAAATGTTATTTTCCATTAGCTTCTATGTTAAAACATTCCTCACTATCAGGAGAGAAACCAGAATTTTCTAATCTTTATGTACTGTAAACAATGTTACAAGGTGCACATATATCACCATGGGCAATTAAGCAGATTTCTGACAGATAGCTTCCCAGAATTTGAACTTCTGATCAAAAGTAAATGAGCATGTTCAAATATGATCTTTACTTCCAAACTGCACTTGTATACGTGGATCAAATTCATACTTCAATTAATTCTACATAATATCACCAGTACCAGTTTCCCACCTCCATACAATAATTGGATGATATCAATTTAATTAATTTCTACCTATTAATTTTATTAGAATAGACAAAGAAAAAGAGAGCAACTCATCACTACTTCAATCTGAAATGAATGTCCTGATTACTATGATTCCAAACATTCCTTCTCATATTTATGTAGGTTTTTTTCTTTTTTTCTGTGAACCTGTCTATTTTCAATCTCGTTTAATCATTACAAAATAGATTATATACGGAAAAATTTTTTCAATACAAAAGTAACTTTTTCTTATGTAAAAACTCTTGGAGATATGAAAGAACAAATTAAAAAAAAATTACCAAGACAGTACAAATGTCTTTGTCACAATTGCAATACAATGTGACCAGAATTATGCTCATAAATATCTCCCAGGATAAAAACAAATGCCTTATGTACAACAATCATTCATTTTTCATAGACAAATCTTTGTTGCAGCTACTACATATGGTCAATTTCTCTTTTTTTTATGTTGTGTCTTTTTCAATTGCTCCTAGGAGTCATTTTAATACAGATAATTGAATTGGAGTTAATTCTCCATCTGGTGTTCCAGATTGCTTACTTACTACTGCTGAGTCCAGGCTAATATTTTTCATTTATACTACTTGATCATTTTATTCACTGTCACATCTCTAACAGTATGTGACATTTACAAAGCATGTCGTGTGAAAGCAATTTAAAATTCCCAGAGTAAAATTCCTTATTAAAACATTTGAAAGCCTTACTCAAGACCCTTTATATGATCCATGTTTTTGACTTCTAAGTTACCATATCTTGTATTTTATTTGCGATGTTTACTGTTACACAAGCATTGTAAATAGTAAGTTGTTTGGAAACGACCATGTGGTCTATTATTTTTAGTGAGTTACTTTAATGACAGAATACATTGATGGCAGAACAAACTTTGATACATTGAGTTATTCCATTATTCGGGAAACCTGAGGTTATTGTATCAGGAAACAAGTGAAAAATAATGAATCATTAGATAACAATTTAGTATCATGGATTCAGCTGTATGCATACACCATTTTTTTCAAGTTTGAATAATGGTTTACAGTTTAAAGTATTTTTACTTGATTTGATCCTGTTAGGTAATTAGTGAAAGATGACTTTGGAACCAGAGAGAAAATCAATTTGTTATTAGAGCTTCTAATGTGTTATTAAATTAGATAATCCTTTCAAATTTTAGTTTGAAAATTGTGCTACAATGTTTGCATTTTAAGGTTTCTAAGAAAAATAAATGTGATAATTTGTGTAAAATAAATGTAACTCAAAATGTATTTGTTATTTCATCACCTATTTTATTATTCTCATTTTAGGATTTATGCATCAAGGCTCATTAAAGTTTGAATGACTTTCCAAATACAGCATATTTTAGAATCACCAAGAGCCTGTGTTCCTCATTCTAAAAGCTACCCTGTTAAAAATGTGGTATGATATAAGCACCTGTCAGGATTAAGGATAGTAGGCACCATTCAGTTCAATCTGCTTATTTTATATCATAGTCATAGTAGGCTCAACGGATTAAGGCCATGGGCAGGCCACTAGGTTTCGAAAGACCAGAAATAATGATGATACCTAGCGTTGCATTTTGAGATGTGACAATGCTGCAAATACAAAAAGGACTATTTGATAGCAATTGACTGTGTAGTATTCTAGCAAAATACATTAGATTTTGAAATTGTGGGAAATATATTATTAATTTTTTTGTTGTTTTGAATTAGGGGAAATGTTGTATCTTATATTTGTATCATTTAAAATAAAAAATTCCTGTAGTATATTCATTAACCCATAATGAAGATTTGGTTCTTTCCTGCTTGTCTAAATCTGCATAAGGAAAGCTTTCAAAATGTCCCTGTCTTATCCTGTATTATATAAAGGATCTATAAACCTGGTACACAGGAACGTTTCCTAACACTTGAGAATTTCATACATCCTCTTTTGCAATTGTATATGCTTTAGTAACTTGTTATATAAGCACACTATCTCGATTCAGTACTTATTATTATTGCCACCAATTTTCTAGGTCCAATTTCATTATCCAACGTGTCTGAATGACATACAAATTGTTTATTCTTAAGTAGCAATACATGGACAAATCAGACAGTCTACTACTAATTAAGACAAACAGGAGGGAGCCAAACCCTCTAAGGAGCCTTAGTGGCTCAATGGTTAAGCACTTGTCTAACCAAAAAGTTGGCAGTTCAAACCCACTAGTGGCTCCACAGTAAGGGTAATAGCCTTGGAAGCCATATGGGGTAGTTCTACTCTGTCCTATAGGGTTACTGTGGGTTGGAATTAGCTGGACAGCACAGAACAACCACAACACTAGACAACTGAGGTAGCATTTCACATTACACCAGATATTAAAAAAAAAAAATGCTTCCTGGTGTTTTGATTATACATAGTTTAAGTTTTGTATGTAAATAAAATTCTAAAATATGAATATTATCCACCATGAGCTACTTTCAGCATATGTTGCGGTTCATGTCTGCATAAATTCTATCAGAATCATGAAACCTTATTATGGGAACCAAAGTACTAACAAGAAAAAATCTAAAGCCTTAAAAATATTCTGTTTCATAACTATCAAAATTCAGCAAGAATAGTTTTACTCTATTTTACAAAAAACAATTTTGAATATGTGTGTGAAACTAAGCTTTAAAAGTCTTGCTTTTCCTGAAAAAAATGTAAAATGCAGCAAAATTATTAATTACAATGTTTTATGTATAAACGCAATAGCAAATAATGTGTATTTTTATCTGATTTCTTATTTTTTAAGTCTTAAATGTACTTTATGAAAGTTCAGCAGTAATGTTTTGTAGTTATCTTAATATATCATATGGAATATCTAAAATTATATACATTTTCTTATTTTAATTTTCAGTTACTAATATAAATCATACAAATAATTTCCATTTCTCGTCTGACAACAGTGTGGCAGCCAAGAAGCACAATAAAGGAACACACATTTTCAAGCACACACACGTAAATGTTCAAGCACTGTGAAAATACTGCTAAATGAGCTATGGTAAAATAAAGCAATTTTTAATAGGTTGTATTACTAATTTTTTTTTTTTATTACTAAGGGTTATGCAGAGAAACAGAACCAATAGTGTGTGTGCATATACATACATACATATAAAGAAAGAGAAATAAAAAGAGATTTTATTTTAAGGAATAGGCTCAAGTGATTGTAGGAGGTAGCAAGTCCAAAATCCATAAAGCTAACTGGAAACGCTGATTTCTATGTTATATAAAAATTGAGGCAAAATTCCTTCTTCTTCAAGAAACCTCAGTTTTTGCCCTTAAGACCTTTAGGTGATTGGATGTGGCCTACCCATATTAT
This sequence comes from Elephas maximus indicus, assembly GCF_024166365.1. NCBI lineage: Eukaryota > Metazoa > Chordata > Mammalia > Proboscidea > Elephantidae > Elephas > Elephas maximus. The sequence continues at coordinate 53,249,976 of NC_064842.1, read as the reverse complement.
TGAGGGCAATTTCCTTTACTTAAAGTCAACTGATTGTAGCTGTTAACCACATGTACTGAACACCTTACAGTAACACGTAGACTAGTGTTCAACTGAACAACCAAGCTCTAGAGCTGAGGCAAGTTGATATATAAAATCGAGGATCACAGGGGTGTCACATTTCTAAAATAGTTTTCCAAAAGAAATAAAGCATTTATTTTTATTAAAGCTTTTTTCTGATTATCTCTACCAACGACTGATAATCCTAATAAAGTACGGTTAAAAAAAAAAAAAAAAAAACCTACCACATATCACTGCTACATATCCTATGTCTTTTAGGGGAAGCTTTATTTGATTTTGGCAATATTGTTTAATATAGTTCTGACTCCATAAATACAGATATTTCTGCTTTTAAATCTAGCTTCTCTTCATTAATCCTGCAAGTTCTCTATTCACAGGTTGCCTCCACAAATTGTTTTCAAAGTACTTGATGCTTATGGGTGAAATCACCATGAGATTTGTCAGAAAAGCACACACCCATACACACTCACTGACAACAAAGACAGAAAAATATTTTGTACATAAGAATAATGAAATGTAAATTAATTGTTCTAAGGCAAAGGAGATATTGTTCATGAAAATTCGACTTCCATTTTACATTGTGGTGTCACACCACTGAGGCATATCTGACATTTAATTTCAGCTTTCCTACTTCTTTTTTTATGCTGGTTAGTATGCATTCAGGTTTTCTTAACTCAATTAATAATTTCAGTATTAAGTTGTATAAGCTCTTTTTTTATAAGCTTAGAATTTGAGAAATGATAATTAAAATATTGGAGTCTATCTGGAAAATTATTCTTTTTTCAAAGCTCAGGCTAAAATATCTTAGAATGGTAATTGTTGTGGATTGTACTATGACAATTTAACTAGGTTCAGCTACATTTCCAAGAGTTCTCTTTTCTGTATATTCCATTGTTAGCATGGTCACAGAGACATTTTGCATTGAATTTGAAATAAGGCACTGAAACATCAGAAGTATTCCCTTTACGCCAGGAAATTCAGTGCTGGGTTACATGCTGTTGTAGCTCACATGTGATTTCTCTAATATTCTGAATTTTCTTGCTGGCATGGGCAGCAGCCAGACCTCCAACTCTGCAGGCCTGCTGGAAGTCTTCTTTTGCCTTCTTTGACTCTCGAGACAAATACGTGAATCGTTTCATGACAAATGGTGCCAGGTTCTCCAGTACATCACACAAATCATCGAAGTTGGAGACTTGGAGGCAGTGAAAGACCAAAATGGGTCCCAGGTCATTCTTGTGCATTCTGGTTTGTCTTTTCCCACCTCTCAATCTTTCCTTCCCCACTGCCTGGCCTACTGACACAGGCCAAACACCAGATGCAAAAGTAACAGCTGTATATAAAGTGTTTAATCAACTCCCACAATTCTGTAAAATCTAATCATTATAATAAAATCAAACTCATTGTCGTCAAGTTAATTCCAATGCATAGTGACCCTATAGGAAAGAGTAGAACTGCTCCATAGGGTTTCCAAGGTTGTAATGTTTATGGAAGCATAATTCCACACTTTCTACCATGTAGTGGCTGGTGGGTTTGAATCGCTGACCATTCAATTAGCAGCTGAGAGCTTAACAACTGTGCCACCAGGACTCCTTAAATCTTTATAATAAATCTACATATTTACAGATTTAAAGATACAGATATGTAAATCTATCCATCCATCCGTCCGTCCGTCTGTCCGTCCATCCATCTATCCATTATCTCTCTCTCTTAATCGTTCTATTCAGCAACTCTGATTGAACCCAAACAACCAATAGTCTTTTAATAACGGAATAAAAATCCTAAAGTTTGTCCATGTGCCTTCTAATAGATATTACTGAGTGTGAGTTCCAGAAATATAACCATATTTTCATTGTTATTGAAAGGAGTCCCTTTAGTTTCAGGACATATGGCAAAAAATATGCATTCTTCTGGTATTTGGGCAATATTGTACATGGTGGATGCTATTGGTGTTCCACACTGATGCCCTCAGATCACGTTTACCATTTCTGTGCATCCATCCACCACCTTTGTTTCTAACTCTCATCCATGGTAATCTGTTGAAGATTGCTTCTGGCTAAATGTACTGCTTCACTTGTATTTACAGAGAGCTGAAATTGGCCAGGAGTTCAGATTATTGTGTCTACTTGTGCTTAAGGTTTTACTAGGTATGAAAACCCAGCATGAGGTCGAAGATGGGACTTTGCCTGAATTTGCTCTGATCCATTCCTGTCTTGCTTCCCTGCAACTGGTTCCTTTATGGAAATGTCTTAATAAATTACTTGCACATGAACCCTCTTTTCTGGATTGGATTTGGTGACACCAGCCTAAGATACAATGAATTTGACAGATAAAGAATGGTTGTTTATTCCTAAAGAACTCATGAATAACAGGCCATCATTATAAATGTCACCTGAATCATGTTTAGTGGGATTCATATGGTTTCACATAAGAAGTCTGTCAGGCAACGCATCTTTATCCATCATTTTTCAGAAAATACTTTGGATGCGTCCACTTTCTAAAATGAATGAAACAAAATTTCAGAAGAAAAACATTTAAAAAATTAATGACGTATTTAAAAATAAAATTTTCAGTTAAAATGCATTAGTTAAGGAAACCAAATCCCTTTACTTTGACAATTAATGACTGTGAATCAAGAAAAATTTATTTGCATGAATGCTATATGCAAAACACATGCCCACTTATGTATTATATGTAATTACTACTTACATTTATTTTCTAAGAAGAACATCACCATGTTGTTATTGTCGTTAGGTGCTGTTAAGTCAGTTCTGACTCATCGTGACCTTACACACAACAGAACAAAGTACTGCCCAGTCCCAAGTTATGCTCACAATTATTACTATGCTTGAGCCCATTGTTGTAGCAACTGTGACAATCCATCTCCTTGAGGGTCTTCCTCTTTTTCACTCACCCTCTACTTTACCAAGCATGATGTCTTTCTCCAGGGATTGGTTGCTCCTGAAAACATGTCCAAAGTACATAAGACTAAGTTGCATCATCCTTGCTTCTAAGGAGCACCTCTGGTTGTATGTCTTCCAAGACAGACTTTTTCATTCTTCTGGAAGTCCAGGATATATTCAATATTCTTTGCCAACACCATAATTCAAATGCATCCATTCTTCTTCCATCTTCCAAATAATATGCTAAATGAATTTTCCATTTGAAAATATAGAATTCATGTTTTAATCAAATATTAAATCTCTGGGAAAATTGTTTTTTTTCGGTCAGTCATTTGAGCTATAATTCGACAAGGATAATTGACTTAATTTACCTAAAACCAAACCAAACCCATTGCTGTCAAGTCAATTTCGACCCATAGCGACCTTATGGAACAGAGGAGAACTGCTCCACAGGGTTTATGAGGCTGTAAATCTTTACGAGACTGCTGCATCTTTATCCCGTGGAGCAGCTGGTGAGTTCGAACAGCCAACCTTTGGGTTAGCAGCCCAGCACTTAATAACTATGCCAGCAGGGCTCTTTCTTAATATACCCAGACACTCCTGAATTTCTGTGTGCACACGTATTCACTACTTGTCCTTTTATTTGTTTTCATTTAAAAGTAGTCATTTCACTAAAATCGTTCTCCTCTGTTACTAACAGATCATTTTTTTCATTTAATACAGATTTTAAAAGCACCTTTATTACATGACTCCTTTGGATAACATTAACTCACTTGAAATACAAACATAATTCAGTCTTTCATATGACAAGGAAATGAGGTGACAGCTAATCGATGACTGACTTTGTCTTTACGTCATTTGGCTATCAAGGATAAAGCATGTCAGTCAGTAAGAACTAATGCACCATCAGTTATAATTAAAAAAAAAAAAATTTTTTTACCTCAGCAAAAAAGTCACCCATGTCACCTCAGCTTCTAAATATTAAAACTAAGTAAGAATTAGAGCCGTTGTGTGTTTAATTTCAATGTACTATATTTTACTTTAATTAACATAAAGAAATATTGAGTTAATTCTACCTCTCAGATCTATCCATTGATTTTTATATAAACATTTTCTTGTCCTTGACTTAGCAGTCAAGAGATTTTTAGCCTTTAATTATATCCATAGATTAAAAAACATATACCAATCTTATTCACAGAATGATGTGAATTAGAATGGTCATGAAGCTCAGAATTAGAAAACATTGGCACTTAAGACTTGTATGGCCTTGGGCAAGTTACTTTAACTCTCTAATCCTTGGTTTTCACATCTTTATTTCAATGATGAATAATTCAAAATTCAAAGCAATTATAGGAGTATGAAGAGGAAAATAATATGTACAAGCATGTTTAAAAAAAGCATTATTCAGATAAGAAAAATAAAAGTTTGGTTGAATGAATACTTTTAATATACTACTTGAAATTAAATAGACGGTGTTTCATAGTTCAGTTTAACCTATACTTTCTAGGAGTTAATTTATCTGCTCATAATTCATAGTTGTTGTTGCTGTTAGGTGCCATCGAGTCGGTTCCAAACTCAAAGCAACCCTATGTACAACAAAACAAAACACTGCCTGGTCCTGAGCCATCCTCACAATTGTTGTGCTTGAACCCATTTTAGCAGCCACTGTATCAATCCATCTGGTTGAGGGTCTTCCTCTTTTTTGCTGACTTTCTATTTTACCAAACCTGATGTCCTTCTCCAGGGACTAATTCCTCCTGATAACAAGTCCAAAGTTTGTGAGACATAGTCTCGCCATCCTTACTTCTAAGGAGAATTCTGGTTGTACTTCTTCCAAGACCATTCATAGTAAAGAACAAAAATTAAACAAAGTAAAAATTGTTCATTTCATATATTTTATACATACAGACACAGAGATATGCATGTGTGAACACACACCTCAGACACATACATATGCATGTGTGAACACACAGGACACATGTCGTTGTTGCTAGGTGCCATTGAATCAGTTCCAATTCATAGTGATCCCACATACAACAGAAACACTGCCCAGTCCTGTGCTATCCTCACAATCATTGCTATGTTTGAGCCCATTGTTGCAGCCGCTGTGTCAATATAGCTCCTTGAAGGTCTTCCTCCCTTTTGCTGACCCGTCTACCTAACCAGGAGCCCTGATGGCACAGTTGTTAAGAGCTCAGATGCTAGCCAAAATGTTAGCAGTTCGAATCCACCAGCTCTTTCTTGGAAACCCTATGGGGCACTTCAACTCTGTCTATAAGGTCATTATGAGTCAGAACTGACTCAACGACAACGCATTTGGTTTTTGTTTTTCTAACTTACCAAGCATGATGTCCTTCTCCAGGGACTGGTCCGGCCTGATAAAAGTCCAAAGCATGTGAGAAGTCTTGTTATCATTGTTTCTAAGGAGCATTTTAGTTGTACTTCCTCCAAGACAGACTTGTTAATTCTTCTGGCAGTCCATTGTATATTCAGTATTCTTCACCAACACCATAAATCAAATGTGCCAATTCTTTGATCTTTCTTATTCATTGTGCAGCTTTTGCATGCATACGAGGCAGTTGAAAATATCATGGCTTGGGTCAAGTGCGCATTAGTCTTTAAAGTCACATCTTTACTTTTGAACACTTTTAAGAGTCCTTTTTTTTTTACAGCAGATTTGCCCAATGCAAAAGGTCGTTTGATTTCTTGACTGCTGGTTCCATTGGCATTGATTGTGGATCCTAGTAAAATGAAATCCTTGACAACTTCAATATTTTCTCCATTTATCATGATGTTGCTTACTGGTCCAGTTGTGAGGATTTTTATTTTCTTTACATTGAGGTGTAATTCACACTGAAGCCTGTAGTCTTTTTTAATCAGTAAGTGCTTCAAATCAATGGCATGTAATTTTTCATCTTGAAGATAAACCAAATCCTATGTGAATCTAATGAATATTGTGGTCTAAATTGATATCATTTTATAAATTTTAAATACTTTAAATTTTTATATTATTTTTGTTTTCCTTGATAACACAGACATTTATAAAAACTGCTTAATTAAAATAATTTTTGAGAGTGTTTCAAGGTAGACTTATTAATCCCATGTGAACACAAACTTTTTTTTTTTTTTTAGTGTAACTTCTGGAAGTAACACATTGAGCAACTTTCAACCTTGAAATGTATAATTTATTATGTCAAAATGCCAGGCATTCCCTTCCCCATGGGCCTGTTGTGTGGGTGTAAGGCTTTGAGTCAAAGTGTTCCAGAAATAGCCAGGTACGCTCTCTCCATCTTTGTTTTTAGACAGCCCACGCATATGGTTCCTGTCGCAAGGCAATTTTTAGTGACCACTGGAGATTTTCAAGTGGAAATCTTGTGACCTTGAGCATAGGCAGTCTGGCAACTTTATTGCTTGTTCAGAAAGAACTTTGAATAGTTTCAAGGTGACTCGACACACAGAACTTAAGGCAAAATTTCATCTGTGAGTGAAAGTGGCAGCAATTAAAAATTAAGGAAAGAAAATGACCTAGCAGTTGTGGAAGAGCAGGAAAGCATATATTCTCTGGTACAAATGAAATTAAGTATTATACTTGTGACGGTTAATGTTATATGTCAACTTGGATAGGTTTTAGTTTGGCAGACACTATGTAATCACCTTCCATTTTGTGATTTGATGTGGTCAGCCAATCAGTTCCAAGGGGAATTTTCTTGGGTGTGTGCCTGCCTCCAGTATATAGATAGATATCCTGGCAAAGATTGCTATTTCTCTCTCAACACTGCAATCTTCTTGTAGCCTGGCTTCTCTTGCCTGCCACCTGGCTCGCCAACCCTTGCAACCACATGAGCCAGCAGAGGTCACCTGATCCAAGGATTTGAGACTTTCCATCCCCCATACCTCTGTGAGCCATTTATTCCTGACAATCGCATTAGCCATTTCCTTGAAGTGAATTTCTCTCTCTCTGGGTATATATTTATATTATACTTCACTGGTTTTGCTCCCTAGAGAACCCAGCTAAGACAATGCCCATGAAGACAGAAATAAAAAGAAAGAAAGAAATGGGAAACTGATATTTGTACTACAATAGAAACTACATAAAATCACTTGGATACGTGTTTTTGTTTCTTCTCTGATGTTCCCTGAAAAGCAAATTACAGGGATTTTATTTGTCACTATAGAACTAGACCTAGGGTTAAGAGCACAACAAAGCTAATCTTAGAAATAAATATGTTTAATATTTCCAGGGCATTTCTTTTTCCCTTTCCCTCCCTTCTCACTCCCACTTTAGTTGTAATCTCCTTGGGATCTATGTATAAGAAAATAAGAACAGGAGACATGCAATGCAAAATCCCAAGTAACATTTCGGGTAAATTTTGGAAAAAAAATCTCTTTTCTGTCTCTTCTGCACATTAAAATCTTTAGTATAATCTTCCTAGTTTATGTCTCACCCATCACCATAAAAACCTACATCATTTAATAAACAATGGTGGGGTTCTCTAGGAGATGATGGGCAGAGGAGTTTAGAATGCAGATTTTGCTTTCTATTAGGAAATATTTGTACTGAATATGTTATCTTTATGTAGATTTTTGGAATCATGGTGTATAGCCCCTGTTCATTTAAAAAAAAAAAACATTATTATTTTTTTTAGCACTGAGAAATTCCCCAGTGGATGTGTACCTCAGAATCATAGCACCAAAGATTAGGCTTGAATAACATATGTGTCTGCACTATTTTTCAGCATCATTAGGAAAGGAAAATATTCAAACGTTGTATACTGAACATTTCAAATGTAGAAAATAAGAATTCCAGTGTCTCCTTATACCCTAATAACAAAAAGAATACATGAACATGACTCTGGCTAGACATTACCCATCACCAAAATTTACCAAGGAAGGAAAAAAGGAACTATTTAAAGAATTAAAAGAAGCAACTGAGAACATAGAACAGAGTGTCAAATGACCTCATACCTCTTCACTTAAAGACTTTAATCTAACGGATTATTCCGGTTCTATCAGGTGCCTCTGTTTTAAACGTTAGCCTTTAGATATTTAATATCCTTGAGATATTTAGATAGTTAGGAAAACTATTCAGTCTTTTATATTCCCCATTATTAAAAAAAATAAATAAATAAGTCTGGAGGGAAAGGAGGGAGAACATTTCTGGGCCACAATCAAAAATATTTGTGGTGAGTAGGACAACGATGTAGAATTTTATTGGACCAGGTAGAGTGTCATTAAGTGATCGCAAAGACTTTTCACTTGCATGCTGACACGGATGAAGCGCTGTGCCCAGAAAAATGAACCCATAAGATAGCACAAGTGCCTCTCTGGGTTTGTGTGTGTGTGTGTGTGTGTGTGTGTGTGTACACAACTTAATAGAGCTACTGTCAGGTACACTACACACATCTTGGCTAAACATATTTCAAGATCAGTGAATCTAGCAAAGCTTTGCAAAATCTTCTGTATTGCCAGTATAGAAGATTCATCCTCACGGTGTCTCACTGATCAGTTCAATCTAAGTGCTGAATGCACTGTCAAGCATGTACTGACATTACCCTGTTACGTAAAGTCTTATGGGATGAACTGATAATTTAGAGCCTATGACTGCACAGAAGCAACACTTTCTACCCATGTGAAGGAAACAGAACATGCAGTTATGTGAGTTGCAAATAAATCTGTGCGCCTTTCCAGAAACTATATTTTTGGAGGAAATAAAATTTTACCTTAAAAACAACTTTATGGTTTCCATGCAGTTTATAAATACTTTATCTAAATAATAAAGAATTAGAATATTTGTTCTGCTTTTAGCACAAAACATTTATCTAGTGTTTTTGTTTTGCTTCTCAAAAAAGAATCATGCTATAAAAATATTTGTTATATATGCATATCACTCTATTCTTTTTATTTGTTCCGTAATGTTATACTGCAAGAATACATCACAATTTATTAAACCATTGCCCAATTTGATTGTTTACAAGTTTTTGCTATCAGGAACAATATTAATGAGTCTTCTTGTACATATATTTTTATGCACACATGCATGTATCGAATAGATTTGTTTCAAAGAGGAAAGAATTGAAGGGATTGAAGCAAATTTAGTTTACATAGGGTAGTTAACTTCTCAAAAATTGGCACCTGTTTGTACTTCCATCAGCATTCATTTATATAATTGTTCGTACTTTCATCCATTAATTCATGCATCAAATGTTTATTGTTGTCAATTATAATGACAGCAGCTGTTTATAATTATTGGTATGTATCAGTTTTTTTTTTTATCAGTTAACAAAATCAATCAAAAAAACCCCAAATTTAGACCTCTTGTGGCTTATATTCTGGTGACAAGAATATACAATTTTTTTCTTTACAAACATTTGCAAAAATTTAATGCTATGAATCTGCAAATTTTTTGTCCATCTGATCTAAGAGCGTTGTTATATTAATTTACTTTTCTTTCATTGTTATGACTTTCAGGAAATATCTTGACTTTACAGATGATTTGGAGTCCCTTTTTTGGGTGCAAACAATTAAGCTACTCAACCGCTAGTCAAAAGGTTTGGTGGTTCGAAACCACCCAGAGGGACCTCAGAAGATAGGCCTGGTGATCTGCTTCTGAAAGGTCACAGCCTTGAAAACCCTATGGGGCAGTTCTACTCTGCACACATGGGACCACCATGAGTCAGAATTGACTGAACAGTAACAGGTTTGTTTACATGTTTTTTTAACATAGCCCCTTAAGAGATTTTAGCTGGCACCAATTTTTGCCAGTAGTACTGAGATATGGTATAGTTTGGGACTTTTTTCTTGGTTAGGAGGGGAAGAAGCAGTTTTGTGGGCTTCCACTTTTCCTTTTCTTTTTTCTTTAACACACAGTGGCTCTTCCTTCCTCCATAGGTCAGCAGACCAATGCAAGTGTTCAATGAGATGCTAAAGAATGTTATAAGAACCTCTGATTGCCATCTGGCCTGGCAGCCCATTGTGATAATCACCTTCACCTTTCCTATCATTTCTGAATTCTGTCATCACCAAGCCTAGTCTCCTAGTGCAATCCCAACTGTCAACACACGACCAACAAATGATAGCCCACACTGAGTTCTCAACAATGCTGGAGCACATCGACCATCAAATTTTTTATTGCATTAATAAAAAGTGTGGTCTCCTGGAGATCTGAACAAGTTGGTCAGTTTCTTATACTTAAAGAACAAATTCATACTGTCAGGTCTACCTCTCTCAATCTTTGGTCTCTTTTCTCAACATGCTTCCAAGATAGTTATGACATCTCCTTTTTATATATCATATATAGAGACTCTTGGCTTCTTCAAAGCTTAAAAAAGCCATCTCAGCGGTATGTTGGGTTCAGCTGCAGGTGCACCTGCAAAAGATATTAAATACTGAATCATCGGAGTTTAAAAAAATGGAATACAGGTGAAAGTTAACAACAAAATCAAATTTTACACACCCCCTCCCCACAAATGTAGCCTGTGCAAAATAAAATGCATTTTTGCCACATCATTGCCTTGTGTGGCCCTGCTGTTAAGAGAACAGTGGTCAAAGGGATGAGCAAAGGGCTCTGCTGTGTTCTGATAAGTGACTTCACGTGCAAATAAACTTAAATACCCTGGTATCAGTCAGAATCAGGCAAATTACACCAACAAGTTATCTCAGTATCTCAGTGGTTTTAAACAACAAACGTTTGTTTCCCTACTGCATGCCCAACTTGTGTTGGCTGGGGGGCTATGATCCTTGAAGCTCTCAACTGAGGTTGAAAACTCAGGTAAGCATCCACGCTCTGGATCTTAGCTGGCTGCTAAAGCAGAGAAAGGAAACACAGTAAATCAGGCACTGATCCACACAGGTTTCTGCTTTTAGTTTATTGGCCAATGCCTGTGACATGACCATGCCTGATTTAAGGAGGCAGGGGAGGTACAACTCTCCTACGTGTCTAGAAAAGAAATGATGGGAAATGCTGACCCACTGTGCCAATGACTAGTACAGGCCCAGTGTAGTTTGGAGTCCAGCTTCTAATTTATGCTGTGCTAGCAAGGTAATTTAAGAAGAGTTAATTCAAATACATTAACATTGCAATTTTAAGGGTAAATTAAAATATTAAAAAAAATTAATTACGTGATGCCAAAAGGAAAGAGATCTTTTCCCCTCTCCCATTTCTTGGAGAATTTCCTTGAGGAAATATATTGTAAATTCTTTCTCTGACCTCTTGATATATAAGTAAATCTTTTTAGAAGCTAAATAAGCCTCATACTAGTTTTACAACCCAGCAGCCCTCTCTTTGAAATATAAACATCAAGGAAGAGAGAGGCTCTATCTCCCTGTCACTGTGGGAATTTAGCCCAGGCATACTGTAACTACTTGGTCATCCTATAGATGAGAGTTTTATTTTTCTTTTGGATAAAGGCATTTAACTAACACAGTTTACCACCCCTATTAGTAGGTAAATTTAGGGTGAACTATGCATAGCAAATGATGCTTTCAAGTCCTCTCACACAAGGGCAAATAATCATTCATCTTGAGAACATGCATGTAATGGATTGTATCTGCCTGAGTTCATAAAAGGGTGAGATTTCTTTCTGGTTTTGCAGTTTCATTAGCAGATTGTCTGTGATGCACATAGTCTGACTTAATACAGATTCAACACGAAATCTGTTTTCTCTATTTTCTCTATTTGCTGAGAGGATTTTCTGGATTGTCGGAGTTTTTTTTTTTTTTTTTAGTTTTTCACCGACAGAATATTTATGTATGTATACACAACTAGGAATTCCTCGTGGTGCAAATGGCTAATGTATTCAGCTGCTAACAGAAAGGTTGAAGATTTGAGACTACCCAGAGGAACCTCAGAAGAAAGGTGGGGTGACCTTCCAAATATCAGCCACTGTAAACCATATGGAAGGGAGGTCTACTCTGACCCGTGGGATCTCCAGTCGACTCCGTGGCAACAGGTATCCATAACAATACACATTAGCCCTCTCACGAATGCTTGTGACTACTCTAGGGGGCGGAAGCTAGCAATTTTGAAAATAACGTTACAGTTAGCATGACTTTCAGTAAGAAAATTATTTCCTCTTAATGTAATTGTTTCTATCACGTGTATGTCTTTGTTTACACTGCAAAAATATTAAGTACACAATAATAATATAACAGTCTTAAATATACAGTCTAAACAAATTATAAAATCAATGTGTACAAATGCTGGTAAACTCATGCATAAGAAAAGAGTATTATAATGACAATAATATTTATAATTATATTAATAGCACAGAATTTTGTGCCATGTTCTATTTAAAAAAACCATATATATGGATAGATTAAAAAAACTCATTATGTGTGTATACATATGTATATATTTTATATGCATATATGTGGCTTTTTTAATATCACCTGGCATAAATTAGATGTCAAATATTATAAGTATTATTGTGGTTGTCATTACTAGTCTCTCCGCTAACTAAATTTATCAGCATACGTATAGAAGTATGTGTGTGTATGTGTGTTATTTTTCCTCTAAAGCCTGTTGCCTGTTATAGAAACATATGTCTACACATTCAAATATGTTACAGTACACTGGTGATTGAGCCTCAAGGGCAACGGGGTGAAGATGCTCAAGTCCTGATTCCCAGAGCCCATAAATATGTCATCTGACTTTGCAGAGGCTATCGAATTAAAGATCTTAAGATGCAGAGATTATCCAGTGGGTTCTTAATCACTCGGTATTTATGAGGAGAAGTAATAAGGAGAGCAGAGGATGAGTTAGAGAAAGAGATTTGAAGATGCTATGCTGGTGGCTTTGAAGATGGAGAAAGGAGCACCGAGCTCAGGAATGCAGGTTGACGCTGGAAAAGAAAAGGAAACAGATTTTTTTCCAGAGCCTTTTGAAGGAACATAGCCCTGCTGATATCTTGATTTTAGCACAGCGAAAGCCATTTCGGATGTCTAAAATTATAAGATGATAAATTTGTGTTGTTTTAAGCCACTAAGTTTGTGATAATTTGTTACAGCAACAATAGGACGCTAAGCATATGATATGCTGAATAATGTCCATAAAAAACAAACGAACAAAAAAACCCACTGCCATCGGGTGTATTTCGACTCCTAGTGACCTTTTCGGACAGAGTAGAAATGTCCCACAGGGTTTCCAAGGAGCACCTGGTGGATTCGAACTATGGATCTTTTGGTTAGCAACCATAGCTGTTAATCACTATGCCACCAGGGTTTCCAACGTTCATATACACTGTTAACTCACTCTTCTCTCTTCTCCAGCATCTTCTATGCCCTGTCAAGCTACACCCAGCCATCAACATTTCACTTTCCCTTAACTTCTATTTGGATCAACAAGTTGGAAAGCACAGACAGGAGATTCTGTGAGTGAGAGGAGGAGTTTGCAGTGATTACTCTGTAAGCTTCCTCCTGTTGGTTTACCATGGGCAGACTGTGTTGTTGCACTGAAGACCACAGCTCTTCTCAAGGATTCTACTTCTCATATCTCTTTGGATTTTGTTTACTATCCCTTCTCCTTGTCTTTTCAGATCTAAGGATACAGAGATCACCTTGTTGTGACTAGACCATGCCCCTCATCATTCCTAGGTAGTTGTCAACAACCTGCTTGAGTTGTTGCAAACCGTTCCTTTATTAAATAGTGTACGTCTGTTTACTGCTGCGTCCCAGGTTATAGGTAAGATAGGTGACACATTTTGAGTGAAAGGTCTGAATGTTACACAATAATAGAAATGCTGAGCCTTGAAAACTCCTTTTTCTGTTTCTGTAGAAACTGTGAACTGTACCAACAAAGGAATAGTAAGTGTCTTTTTACAGATTTTTATCAGCAATATATTAGTGGGTTAATTTTCTTTTTTGAAAGTAAAAAACGACCGAGGATATCTTTATGAGTTGCCACTTAAATGTTGAGGAAATTAGTCTTGGGTGTATTAAACAGTTTATCAATCAAACATTTCTAAAGACAAATGATAAAATACAGCAAAAAACTCTGAAAAATGCAATTTAAAACAATTTACTGTGGAATGACATCCTAACCACATATACATTTTTCAAAGTGGTCTCTCTTTTCTCATGCTTAATTATCATTCACAATTAATTTGACTTGTATTATTTCATTCCTTAAGCAAACATCTAACAACAACAACAAAAACGGTGCTAGTATTAGTCAGATTTAAGGCAGGAAAGAGAAAATATTTCAGGTAGTTCAAGGGGAAATAGATTTTATACAGGGAAGTAAATTTTTGGAAGAATTGGAGGGGTAAAAACAGAGAAAACCATTAGGCTATGAATTTCATTTATGTTTATACCATGTTATCTGCAAACTAAAGATATAGATGCCATTGTGCTTTCTTCCATGACAGTTGATAACCACTTTGCAAGCACCTGCATCTGTCTGAAATTGCTATCTGCCATCATAGCGCCAGAAAGATGGCATTCCCCTAATGTATATTTTCCAAAATTTGCCCTAGCACAGAAGTCAACAAACATTTTATAAAGGAGGTGATGGAAAATATTTTAAACTTTGTGTACCATACAGTTTTTATCACAATTACTCAACTCTGTTTCGTAGTGTGGTAAGTCAGAGGCAAAACATAAATGAGTAGGCATGCCTGTGTTCCAAAGATTTTTTTTTTTTTTCCAAAAACAGGTGGTGAGCCAAATTTGGACCATAGCTGTAGTTTGTCAATGTCTGTCCTAGTGTATTCAATTAGCATTTCAAAATCTAGTTCTAGAAGAGTTGGAGAAATACCATTTTTAGCTTTCTATGCATTCCAAATACAAGCTGAGGGTCAATATAAGCAGCTCCCAAACCCCTTACCTTTAATTTTTTTGTAAAAATTAATACTTTTTTATTTGAAAAGATTCATAATAAGTGATTAAAATAGGAAATGAAAATAAAATAATTTGGGAAATAGAATTATAGTCTCCAGATTTAAAGAATGCATCACATCTTGGGTTCTGAGCCCTGGTGGCATAGTGGTTAAAAGACTGGTTGCTAACCAAAAGGTCAGCAGTTCAAATTCACCAGCCACTCCTTGGAAACTCTATGGGGCAGTTCTGCTCTGTCCTGTAGGGTCTCTATGAGTGATCAATGGGTTTAGTCTTGGTTTTTAGTGCAAATTAGAGACATGGAAAGGTACATTTGCAAGCCACGTGCCCAGCTAATTCCATCTAGTGGAAGGGGTTCTGAGCTTAATCAACATGAGAGCAATCCACAGTTGTAGTTAAATAACATAATGGGGTAAAATGCATAGTCCTGCTTTGAGAGAACCTTAAATATTACCAAATGAATGATGTAAAATTTGAAAACAATGTCCTCTTGGAATTAAACCTGTTTAACATTGATATATTAGTTTACAAGAAAAACGTAATTACAATAATTAAACAAACAATATCAAACAAATAGGTAGGAATATGAGTCTGGAGAATGAAAGGAAAGAGAATAATGAATAACATTCTCAAAAGCATATTCTTTTTATTTCTAGTCCCTGCTACAATACAAATATGTTGCAATAGTAAAATAAATGTTAAAATAGAAAGAAAAAAAAAAAACATTGTTAATAATACTGGCAAAGAATTTATTTCAGTTTACTGACTCATTCTGAACCTAAAAAAATTTAGGATAATGATAATTTAAAAAGAGTAATAACAAATAACTGCAGAAAGAAAAAAATAATATATTACTTATTACTCACCATTATTGTTAAAATTATTAAAATAATTATAATGTTAAAATACACAATGTCTATATTAAATAGTTATATAATATACATTAAAATTCAAAAATAAATGTTAGAACCTACATCCACTGTATGCAATTTATACTTATAATGCTTTAAAACTTATATTATTCATGTTTTTTTATTCCAACAATCTTTCTGGAATATTCATACAGATATTTTGCCAATATTCAATTTATGTATTTTAATATGAAGAATTTGGTAAAATGTTAGATATTTCAATTCACGCTTCTTAGAAGTGTATTACAAAAACAAATGAAATTATATGATATTAAAATATGCCTAATCATTAATGAACTTATTTCAAAAATCATTATATAGTTCTGATGAATAATTAGTGACTAGTCATTTTCCTGAAGGAATATACTTGAAAGAGAAAAAAAAAATGTCCATTAGACTCAATATTCTGTGACAATGTTTTCAAAAGGATGCTGTTAACAGATTAAACCTATTATTAAAAGTGATTTATTTAGATTTTCACACACATACACAAAGATAATGGTGGAAGTGAGATAAATTAACACTCAAAATTCTCTTGTTTAATCATTTCACAAATTTATACACATGAATTAATTTGTTTATCCAGCCTATACTGTTTAATTTTATATTTCAATCAAAAACCCTGCTCTGATCCTATCTATACTGTATTGGCATTTAAATCTCCCCTCAGCAGCTCAAATTTTCCAAGTTCAAAAGGATAAGGTCTTGATTCATGGTCAACACCTCCTACCCTGCAACCCTTCAATCAGCTCTCGTTCAATTTCTCCATGTCAGCTGATAGCAACAGCGTCCATCAGGAATCCTTGATTCATTTCCTGTTCATACAACCGACATGACCAATCTGTCAGCAGAATGGCACTATCCTCAATTCATATCCTAGATTCAATTACCCTCCCGCACCATCACCAGAGGGACCCTAGCGGTTCAGTGGTTAAGAGCTTGGCTGCTAACCAAAAGGTCAGCAGTTGAAATCTACCAGCCATTTCTTGGAAACCCTACTTGGCAGTTCTACTCCATCTTACAGGTTTGCTGTGAGTTGAAATTGATTCAATGGTGATGGGTTTTTTCTACCATCACCTGAGTAGAAGCCTTGAACATTTGTAACTTGTACTGTTATGTCCACCCATTCTGTCTTGGTCATAACAAATTATGGATAACATAGTGAACAATGGAAATTCTGCAATATTTAGTTGTGCTCATGAAGAATCTGTACATAGATCAAGAAGCAGCCATTTGAGCAGAACAAGGGGACACTGTGTGGTTTAAAGTCAAGAAAGCTGTGTATCAGCGTTGTATCCTTTCACCATACTTATTCAACCTTTATGCTGAGCAAATAATTGGAAACGCTGGACTATATGAAGAAGAATGGGTCATCAGGATTGGAAAAAGACTCATTAACAACCTGTGATATGCTCATGACACAACCTTGCTTACTGAAGGTGAAGAGGACTTGAAACACTTACTGATGAAGATCAAAGACCACAGCATTCAGTACAGATTACAACTCAACATAAAGAAAAGAAAAATCCTCATAACTGTTCCAACGAACATCATGATAAACAGAAAAGATTGAAGTTGTCAAGGATTTCATTTTACTTGAATCTGCAATCAACACCCATGGAAGCCGCAGTCAAGAAATCAAAAGACACATTGCATTGGTCAAATCTGCTGCAAGACACCTCTTTAACGTGTTAAAAGGAAAAGATGTCACTTTAAAGACTAAAGTGTAGGTGACACAAGCCATTGTGTTTTCAGTTGCTTCGTATGCATGTGAAAGCTAGGCAATATAACAAAGGCTGAAGAAGAATTGATGCCTTTCAATTTTGGAGAAGAATACTGGACTGCCAGAATAATGAACAAGCCTGTTTTTGAAGAAGTACAGAGAGAGTACTCCTTGGAAGCGAGGGTGGTGAGGTTCTGTCTCACATATTTTGGACACTTTATCAGGAGGGACTAATCCCTGGAGAAGGACATCATGCTTGGTAGAGGGTCAGTGAAAAAGAGGAAGGCCTTCAGCAAAATGGATTGACACAGTAGCTGTAACAATGGGCTCAAGCAACGATTGAGAGAATGGCCCAGGACCGGGCAGTGTTTCTTTCTGTCCTACACAGGGTCATTATGAGCTGGAATCAACTCCAGTGGCACCTAACAACAACATGCTTTATAGAAGCAACTTTATTTCGGTGCAAGTTGGGTCTTCTGCACAGAACTGAAACAGAAGTGTATTTTGTGATCAAATTCTACACAGAGTAAACTGCCACTATTTTCAGGCAGAGTTTTATTTTCCACTTTCCTCATGCCAAGTGAATTTCTTGGGCTAGTTTATTAGCTTCTTTTTTCTATACTCTTCCAAGTAATGGGACTCCAATAGCTATGTAAATTCATTAATCTCATAAAGCAATCAGTGTAAAATCCAGTGACTGTTAAATTATTTCAAAATGAATTAGTTACAACATAATGTTTAATTTTCATGAGAGCCCTCATTTATTTACGCAATATGATAATTTTGATTAAATAAATGTAAAGATGTAATGTATTAAACAGAACATCAGAAAGCTTGTTCATCTCCTGTAGAAGTGACTTCTTTGACCTGAGGTTCAGTGAATTAACGTATATAAGACACTTAGCACACTCTCTGGCAGATAGTAAGCAACCAAGAATGTTCATTCTCCGTCTTTCACACTGTGTACTGAAGTGAAAGTCCATCCTAATGAATTCTGAAGAGGTCTTATTTCACTAAACTCTTGAGGAAAAAAAAAAAATTCTCAAGGGACATTTCTAGTAGTTCTCTTCTTAACTTCCTTAGCTGCTTTCCTTTGATAATATTTATACCACTTTAGGGTTGAAAATTATGTTGTGAGGTAAGGAGTAGATTTTTTAATATTTTATTGAGATGTGGGAGTAATAAACAATGGATATTCAAATTTTTAAATAATATAAAACAGATCTCAATCAAAATATTCATGAAGCATTTCCATTCTTCTATTAAAAAGGATGGGTTTACCATAGCTCTTTAGATTGTGGAAGGACTATGATAACCACCTAAAGTTAATATAGAGAAAGAGCTGTGAGCTGCATACATATTTTGAGAAGAGCTGGATATAAGCCTTGACTCTATCACCGAACCAAGTAACATATTCACTTTAAGTCTTAACTTCCTACTTTACAATATGAATTATGATAAAAATGATGCAAGTCATGATGATAGCATTCTTATAATTTACGTTGTATGTGATACATCACCTACGTGATTATTAGAAAAATTCAATAGTAAATGTGAAAGCAGTCTGGAAACTACAAAGTCATTAATATGTTAATTAAAAACACTGGATTTCTGTTCTCGGAGAAGCTAATTGTCCAGTGAACTGAATAACAACTAATCTGAAGTTTTTTTTTTTTTTTTTTTTAAGATGAGGCTTGAGTTTTAAGTGAGTTTATTTTTGCTTTTGGTGGTATGAAGTTTGGTTGGAGGGATAAGAGACTAAAATGAAATTATGTGTTTTTTCAGGTTTTTACTAAAAAAATGTGTTACTTGAAAACTTAGATATAATTCTGTTTCCAGCCATGATGAAGTAATACATATCAGCTTTACTCTTCTGCTATAAGCAACAATAAAGCTGGATAAGATATATACAGCAGCTGTTTTTAGAATATTGGAAGTCATTCAGCACAGGTATAAGACTTTTGAGCAAAAGGAAAATTATATGAGGTGAAGTCTACATCCATCCCAGCTTTCTGCCTGGGGGCACTTTCCAAACACAGAGCTGTCCAATTATTCCTGTTGGTGGCCCAATTGTTTTCTGCTTTAATTTTTTTTTGTTGATACCATTTGTTTTCACTAATGGAAGATATTCTAATTAAAGGAACAATTCAGAACTTTTGTTATGAGTTATGGATTTTGATAGACATTATCTGGAACCTTATATATTCCAGGGGATCCTGGAAGTTGTAAAGCCTGCCGATATGAGTCAATGATAAAATAGTTCTGGTTTTATTTTTCTTGAAAATTTGAAAAACATGAGGTAAAACATGAAGGCATCTGGCAACGGCTATGCTTACATTTTATTCTAGTCTCCTTCTTCTAGGTCTTTTTATTGTTTTTCATGAAACTCCTAAAAACTTGGTGCAATGCATTCTTCCTTACTGCAAAAGCAGTACTTACAGCTGAAATGAATATAGCCAAGGGATGTTTTTATCTCAGGAAAACCACCACTATAATGCATTCTACCTCCCTGCAAAAGCAGTACTTACAGGTGAAATAAATAAAACTAAAGGCATTTAATCTCAAGAAAATTACCACTACTATGTATTGTTCATTATAACAAAATCAGTACTAACAGCTAAGCAGCAGAAATGGCTTCCCTGGAGTACCGCATAATTGCTCACGGTGGTGCATTCCACGTGTTACACGTGGAAGTAATGATTGGCCCCAAGATTGAATGTAAGGTAAGAATAACTTGCAGGAGTTCCAGTCTCTTGAAAAATACCACTGCAGTGCATTATTCCTTGTTGCAAAGGCTTCATTTTCTGTTCAGAAGCCAGAAAAGCAGGGTGCCAGTAACATCTGGAAACAATGAATGGCATCAAGAAGAAAATGGTCACTATGACTGAATGTAGACTGGCAATAGCTTATTCTCGTGATAAGTACATTCTCACAAGGACATAGTAACGGGAAAACATAGAGAGGAGGCTTATCACACAGAAATAAAGAAAAACCTGTCAAAAGTTTAGAAAATTCCTACCCCCAGAAGGCAGCACTTAGCGCAATGCTCAATCTACACAAAAACGGGGTTCCAACTCAGGGTCCTTGGTTTCAAGCAAGTTTATCCTTGGGGATAAACATCTTAAAGTTGGGCCAGCTCCTTCCCAAAGGACTCAGAAGCATGAAAAGTGGTTGGAATACCAAGTGTCTCACGAGTCACCAAAGGATTAGAGAGCAGCAGTATTGCTTGATTAGAGGAAAGAAAAATAAGACTTCAGGCTTGATGTTACAGTTGAAATTTGAAGAACTGTACTATAGAAAGCAATGAGCCCTGGTAGTAAAAGTGTTAAGCACTTGCCTGCTAACTGAAAGGTTAGCTGTTCAAGCCTACCCAACGACTCCTTGGGAGAAAGGCTTGGTAACCTGTTTCTGTAAAGATTATAGCCAAGACAACCTTTTAGGAAAGTTCTACTCTGTCATATGCGGTCACTATGAGTAAGAATCAACACAATGGCATCTAACAACAATAACTGTAGAACGCCAGCGAACGAGTCAACTTCTACTCCATGTGTATCAGAGGAGAACTACACTCCATAGGGCATTCAATGGCTGATTGTTTTTAAATAGATCACCAGGCTTTTCTTCTGAGGCATCTCCAGATGGACTTGAACTTACAATCTTTTGCTTAGCAAGGTATTATGTACACATTTGCACCACCCAATGTCTTTGCTGTAGAAAATGAACCCGCAAAAAGAAAGAGTTAAAAAAAAACTGCCTCTGAATACTGAACTTCACTTGCACAGGCCTATGAGGCCTTCCTGAAACCAACTGCTGGCAGCCTGTGAGTTTAATAGAAATTTAGGAGAAGGGACATGGCTGGGAAAAGTTAGAGTTCTGAATAACCAGAGTGGAAAGACCTCACTGAATACATCAGACATTCAATTGAGACCTCGAAAAAATAACATTTGAAGAGTTAGGCTACTCTAATGCTGGAAGAATTGTTCTCAACTCAGCTCAGCTGTATCTTCCAGGGCATTTGACAATGTTTGGAGGCATTTTTAGTAATAACTTGGAGGGATGATGGGTAGAGTCTTGGAATGCTGTTAAACATTCTACAATGCTGAGGGAAGTCACTTAAATGAAGAATGATCCAAAATAAAATGGCTGTAGTGCTGACTGAGAAACACCACCCTAGAAGAAGATCCATTTTAACAAAGGATAAAAGCTTAGCATAATTAAACTAATCTGTCAGTCAGTTAACTACATGCCAGAACAAAACTCAACACACTTTAAAAAGTAGACAACAAAGCTCAGACTTTCAACAATGTATCATCTACATTATCTTATATACAATTAAAGATATTAGACATTTGAAGATGAAGGAAAATGTGACTCATTCATTTATAAAGAGTCAATAACAATAGTTCCAGAAATAGTGAAATTGTTTGAATTAGATAGTATGTTAAACTGCTTTCATAAATATGTGTAATGTTTTAAAGGAAAAGATGAACATAATGAAGAAACAAGTGGATAAACTCAGTATAGAGGTGAATAGTAAAAAAAAATAATAATAAATAAAATCTATAAATGGAAATACTAAAACTGAAAAATGCAATATTTGAAATTAAAAATTTAATGGTTAGGCTTATTCAGAGATTGGAGATGACAGAAAAAAGTCAATAAACTTATAGTCCGGTCAATAGAAGCTACTCAAACACAAACGAAGATAGACAAAAAGACTGAAAAAATAATAAAGAGCATCTCAGTGCCCCAAGGGCAGGTATCAGCTGGACTAACAAGTGTAATAATAAACCCAGAATGACAGAGAAGAAAAAATGGGAAACATAACCTTTTCTTTCTTTCTTTTTCCAGGTATGTAAAGATACCCACCATCTGTCTGTCAGTTTGTGGTGCTATTGTGGCTTAAGTGTTGCTTTCATACTAGAAGTTTTGCCACTGGTATTTCAAATACCAGTAGGGTCACCCTTGGTAGACAGGTGTCAGCTGAGCTTCCAGACTAAGACAGACTAGGATGAAGGACCTGGCAGTCTACTTCTGAAAAAATTGGCTAGTGAAAATCATACAAAGACCTGCAGAACATTGTCTGATATAGTACTGGAAGATGAGCCCCTCAGGTTAGAAGGAACTCTGAATAAGACTGGAGAGGGCTGCCTCCTCAAAGTAGAGTCAACCATAATTAAACCAGTAAACCCAGTGACATGGATAAAGTTTTCAGGACCTTCATTTGCTGATGTGGCCTGACTCAAAATGAGAAGAGACAGTTGCAAACATCCGTTAGCAATTGAAATGTAGAATGTATGAAGTATGAATCTACAAAAATTGGAAGTAGTTAAAAATGGAAGGGAAGTTTAAAGATCAGTATCCTAGGCATTAATGAGCTGAAATGGACTGGTATTCACCCAAACCACTGCTGTCGAGTCGATTCTGACTCATTTTGGCCATTTTAAGTCTGACAGTCATATGGTCTACTATGCCTGGGATGACAAATTGAAGAGGAATGGTGTCACAGTCATCTTCAGAAAGAACATGTCAAGATCTATCCTGAAGAACAATCCTGTCACTGATAGGATAATATTTATACACCTACAAGGAAGACTAGTAAATACCACTTTATTCGAATTTATGCACCAACCATAAGAACAAAGATGAAGAAGTTAAAGATTTTTAGAAACTTCTGCAGTCTGAAATTGATCAAACATACCATCAAGATGCATTGATAATTACTGACAATTGGAACACAAAAGTTGGAAACACAGAAGGTTTGGTAGTTGAAAAATATGCCCTTGGTGATAAAAATGACGCTAGAGACTGCACAATAGAATTTTGTAAAACCAGAAACTTCTTTATTGCAAATACCTTTTTTCAACAACATAAATGGCGACTATATGTTTATGTGGATCTCGCCAGATGTTTATGTGGATCTCGCCGGATGAAATACACAAATTGACTACATCTGTAGAAAGAGACAACAGAAAAGCTCAGTATCATCTGTCAAAACAAGGCCAGGAGCCGGCTGTGGAATAGACCATCAACTGTTCATATGCAAGTTTCAGTTTACGTTGAAGAAAATTAGAACAAGTCCACCAGAGCCAAATTACAACCTTGAGTATATCCCACCTGAATTTAGAGACCATCTCAAGAATATATATGTTGCATGAACACTAATGTGAAGACCAGATGAGTTGTGGATGACATCAAGGACATCATACATGAAGAAAGAAAGAGGTTGGTAAAAAGTCAAGAAAGAAAGAAAAGACCAAAAATGGATATCAGAAGAGACTCTGAAGGGTACCACAAGTGCTCCATCTTGAATGTAGAGTGGCTAGAGTGAAAGGAAGAAATGATGAAGTAAAAGAACTGAACAGAAGATTTCAAAGGACAGCTTGAGGAGACAAAGTGAACTAGTATAATGAAATGGGCAAAGACCTGGAGATAGAAAACCAAAAGGGAAGAACACACTAAGCATTTCTCAGGGTGAAAGAACTGAAGAAGAAAATCAAGCCTCCAGTTGCAATATTGGGGAATTCTAGGGGGGAAATATTAAACAATGCAGGAAGCCTCAAAACAAGATGGAAGGAATACACAGAGTCATAGTACCAAAAAAATTGGTTGAAATTCAATCATTTCAGAAGGTAGCACATGATCAAGAACCAGTGGTACTGAAAGAAGGGGTCCAAGATGCACTGAAGGCATTGTCAAAAAACAAGGCTTCAGGAATGGGCTGAATATCAATTGAGATCTTTCAACAAAAGGATACAGCACTGGAAGTGCACACTCGTCTATGCCAAGAAATTTGGGAGACAGCTACCTAGCCAACTGACTAGAAGAGATCCATATTTGT
Source organism: Elephas maximus indicus (assembly GCF_024166365.1). Lineage (NCBI taxonomy): Eukaryota > Metazoa > Chordata > Mammalia > Proboscidea > Elephantidae > Elephas > Elephas maximus. The sequence continues at coordinate 53,225,709 of NC_064842.1, read as the reverse complement.
ACCCACTCCAAAGAAAGGAAATCCAACAAAATGTGCAAATTACTGAACAGTATCATTTATATCACACACTAGTAAATTTTTCTGAAGATCATTCAAAAGTGGTTACAGACAGGGAACTGCCAGAAATTCAAGCTAGATTCAAAAGAGAACGTGGGACAAGGGATATCATTGCTGATGTCACATGAATTCAAACTGAAAGCAGAGAATACCTGAAAGATAGATGCTTACCTGTGTTTTATTAACTATGCAAAGGTATTCCATCGTATGGAAATTAAAATTTTTTTTTTTTTTTTTATTGTGAAGAATGGGAATTCTAGAACACTTAATTGTGCTCATGAGGAACCTGTACACAGATCAAGAGGCAGTTGTTTGAACAGAACAGAATACTGCCTGGTTTAAAGTCAAGAAAGATGAGTATTAAGGTTGTATCCTTTCACCATATTTATTTAATCTGTATGCTGAGCAAAAAATTCGAGAAGCTAAACTATATGAAGAAGAATGTGGCATCATGATTGGAGGAAGACTAACAGCCTGTGATATGCAGATGACACACCTTGCTTTCTGAAAGTGAAGAGCACTTGCAGCAGTTATTGATGAAGATCAAAGACACAGCCTTCAGTATGGATTACACCTCAACATAAAGAAAACAGAAATCCTCACAACTGTTCCAATGAGCAACATCAAGATAAATGGAGAAAAGATTGAAGTTGTCAAGGATTTCATTTTGCTTAGATCCACAACGAACGCACGTGAAATCAGCAGTTAAGAAATAACACAACACATTGCATTGGACAAATATGTTACAAGACCTCTCCTTAAAGTGATAAAAAGCAAAGATGTCACTTTAAGGACTAATGTGTGCCTGACCCAAGCCATGGAAAGCCTGGTGGCATAGTGATTAAGAGTTTGGCTGCTAAGGCATTTTCATTTTTATTTTATGCAATCAGTCTTAACTGCAATCTCCGCGCGTATTTTACCTTTTCATTCATCTTTGCTATGAGTCGGAAATCAATTCGATGGCAGTAGGTTTGATTTTTGGTTTATTCATCTTCATTTGCTCCTAAATATCTGTGCTTTTACCTAGAATTATTTGCTTTGTCTTAAAGTTTTCTTCACTGCTTTTCTGCTTGTGATGAATTTATTATTTTTGTCTTGTCTAAATTTACCTTTATTTATTCTTCTATTTTTTAATTTTATTTTGTCCTAGGAAATATATCTAGGTTGGGAATTATTTCCTTTCATCTGTGTTAATATATCACTTTATTATCATTTTTCAAACAGAAAACTATGGTGTTATTGATGCTACTTTGAAGGCAATCTGTCTGTTTTGATGTCTTCTTTTCTTTGAATATATTTTCTTAGAATTTGATTTTATACCTATAAGTGGTTTTCTTTGTATTTGTTACTCAGAATTTACAGTGCTTTTTGAATCTATAGATTGATGTCTTTTAGAAGTTTGGGAAATTTCATTGTTATTATCTCTTCAAATATTGTTCCATTCTCCCTTTTTATCTTCTTTTGAAAATCCAATTAAATGCACATTAGCCATTTTCCCTGTTTTGAAGATGTCTCTTGCCCTCTTTCTTGTATTTTGCATTCTTTTGTTTTTCTCCAGTCTGATTATTTTCCACTGACTTGTCTGCCAATCAATAATTTACTATTCAGTTTTATCGAGTATACCATTACAAACATTTACTGAGTTTTTAAATTCAGCTGTTATATTTTCCAGTTCTGTTCATATTTATCTTCTAAAATTCTTCATTGTGTCATTTGTTTTCTTGTGCAAATGAAACATAATTCATTTAAATTCCCTGTATGATGATGCTAATATGTAATTCTCCCATAGATTGGTTTATAGCACTGCTTTTCACTTTGACGAGTTATGCTTTTCCAATGCATACTACTTGTAGGTATATCATAGTAAAACTGCTTAAAATCAAATTCAAAGAAAATATATTCAAATAAAAGAAGAACATATAATGTCAAGCACTGTGTATGAAAAATGATAGAGATACTTGGAGTCTATGACTGATACTATTATCCTCCTGAGAGTATTTCATTTTGTTCTCTCAGGTAATGGTCATTGAAGTAGATCACCTAATTCTAGTCAGTAATTGACATTATTTGATTTATATCTGGTTCACCTTTACACATACAGTGTAGGATTTTTTTCCTAAAATTCTGTACTGGAAGTCTGAGGTGTTCACCGGGAACTCTTTTCCTTGGCAGATCCTGAATTAAAACTCAGTTCTGCCCAGGCTCACAAGGCTAGTAAAATATCTACACACATATACACACAGACACACACATATACATGTACATATACTGTTTTAACTTAATAGTAATGTTTGAGGTGTGGTAATGAATCAAAAGAGGGAGGCCAGAAATATCTAAAGATTTGTCACACTTGTTATACTCACAGTCTCTGGTGTTCAAAGCATGCCATGATTTGGCATCACTGGGGAGTCTCACCTGGGGACAGGATAAGGACAAGTTGGAATTGGAGGAGGTGGCTTATGTATGGTAATCATGGTATGGCTAGCCAGGTTCACTGGGCTCCCTGGAAGCTGATGATTTTGAATAATTATTCAGGATTCAGAGCATAGGGGATGTTCCTAGTTGTTGGGTACCTGGCCCCAGGACAATCAGGACTCAGGCATAGTGGCTCAATGGTGTGAGAACTCAGTAGGAAGAATAGCTGCACAATGGATTTAATCAGCTGTTCAAGAAAGGGAACTGACTGGCTTCCAGCTAGGGCCTCAAAAATAGATCAAGATAGAATTTTAAGGAATACTCACGTATGTACATATCAAGTAAACTTTATCTTAAATTCAGTAAGAATATTTAATATATTTTGATAAAATGAGCTCTCATCACTGGGGAACGTAATTGCTGATATCTCACGGAAAAACATCTTTGGGTGCGGGTGCCAGAAAAATTGAGCTAGTTGCAGTTGCTGGCAAACTAAAAATTGTAAGACCTGACCATGATAGAAATGGATGGTTCAGTATGTTAAGAAAAGTAAGACAAGGAGAGAGAGGAACTATTTGAAGTTAGCTGGCTAATGGCCTAGATGACTGGGAAATGATGGAGGTGATCATGGGGAGATCTGAGCTCAAACGAGGAGAAATCAAATTCATGATTCTAAAGGACAGCAAAAGCAAATCAGGTTTTTCCCATGAACAAGGTACTCCTGGCATGCTATTTTTTCTTATAGATGTATCATTTCATTCTTTAAACTATTGAAGTTGCCAACACGTAGGAGGAGTTCAATATCACTTCTTGAAACATGAATACTACAGAACTACTTAAAAGGATTAATTTAATTTGGACCACTGAAATGACTATTTATGGGCTGCCAGGTGAAAATATTTCATACAAAAGGATTAAGATAGTAATATTTGGGTGAAAGTCTCTGCTAAATATTTAAATTAGGTAATCATAAAATTGAGAGTAATAAGTAAATTAATCAGTTGCTAGTGATTTGTATTGTATAAAATATTTCTCCTTGTAATCTTATTCACATTTTATCTGTTCCTTGTAATCTGTAATAATGCATATTTGTCAAACTTCCTGCTACATAATGAGAAACCTAGCTTTTAACTAAGCTGTGCATTCAGATTTCAAATTCCATACAATATGTTCCAAGGTAATACCTTTCTTAGATTTGGAAGTTAAAGTCATGAAGATGAGTAATTGTACAAGATTTAGGGCTATTAGATTGGACTGAAACATTGTGATGCTAATGGTATAGTTTTGATCATATTATGTTGACTCCTGGCTCAATTATACATAAATATAGCAGTGAGATGGTAGTTAAAGATTTAAAACCATGCTGTAAAAAATCTTAATGAAATTTCCTAATGAAAGTGGAAACAAAAGAGACAACAAAAAAATAGAGCATTAAAAGTGAATGGTAGGAGGCAGAGCCAAGATGGCGGACGAGGTGGACGCTACCGCGGATCCCTCTTGCAACAAAGACTTGGAAAAACAAGTGAATCGATCACATACATAACAATCAATGAACCCTGAACAACAAACACAGATTTAGAGACGGAGAACAAATAAATATGGGGAGGCAGCAATTGTTTTCAGAGCCTGGAGCCAGCGTACCAGTCAGCAGATTTTCCGGAAAAATTAGTTTCCCAGTGATGGCTCAGAGACAGCAGTCCATATCAAACCACATAAAGAAACAGACCATGACTGCTTCTACAACCCCCCAAACAAAAGAATCAAAATCTTTCCCAAATGAAGATACAATCCTGAAATTATCAGATACAGAATATAAAAAACTAATTTACAGAATGTTTCAAGACATCACAAACGAAATAAGGCAAACTGCAGAAAAAGCCAAGGAACACACTGATAAAACTGTTGAAGAACTCAAAAAGATTATTCAAGAACATAGTGGAAAAATTAATAAGTTGCAAGAATCCATAGAGAGACAGCATGTAGAAATACAAAAGATTAACAATAAAATTACACAATTAGACAACACAATAGGAAGTCAGAGGAGCAGACTCGAGCAATTAGAATGCAGACTGGGACATCTGGAGGACCAGGGAATCAACACCAACATAGCTGAAAAAAAATCAGATAAAAGAATTAAAAAAAATGAAGAAACCCTAAGAATCATGTGGGACTCTATCAAGAAGGATAACTTGCGAGTGATTGGAGTCCCAGAACAGGGAGGGGGGACAGAAAACACAGAGAAAATAGTTGAAGAACTCCTGACACAAAACTTCCCTGACATCATGAAAGACGAAAGGATATCTATCCAAGATGCTCATCGAACCCCATTTAAGATTGATCCAAAAAGAAAAACACCAAGACATATTATCATCAAACTTGCCAAAACCAAAGATAGACAGAAAATTTTAAAAGCAGCCAGGGAGAAAAGAAAGGTTTCCTTCAAGGGAGAATCAATAAGAATAAATTCAGACTACTCAGCAGAAACCATGCAGGCAAGAAGGGAATGGGACGACATATACAGAGCACTGAAGGAGAAAAACTGCCAACCAAGGATCATATATCCAGCAAAACTCTCTCTGAAATATGAAGCAGAAATTAAGATATTTACAGATAAACACAAGTTTAGAGAATTTGCAAAAACCAAACCAAAGCTACCAGAAATACTAAAGGATATTGTTTGGTCAGAAAACCAATAATATCAGATACCAGCACAATACAAGGTCACAAAACAGAACGTCCTGATATCAACTCAAATAGGGAAAGCACAAAAACAAATTAAGATTAATTAAATAAAATAATAAATAAAATAATACACATAACAGGGAATCATGGAAGTCAATAGGTAAAAGATCACAATAATCAAAAAGAGGGACTAAATACAGGAGGCATTGAACTGCCAGGTGGAGAGTGATACAAGGCCATATAGAACAATACAAGTTAGGTTTTTACTTAGAAAAATAGGGGTAAATAATAAGGTAACCACAAAAAGGTATAACAACTCCATAACTCAAGATAAAAGCCAAGAAAAACGTAACGACTCAACTAACATAAAGTCAAACACTATGAAAATGAGGATCTCACAATTTACTAAGAAAAACGCCTCAGCACAAAAAAGTATGTGGAAAAATGAAATTGTCAATAACACACATGAAAAGGCATCAAAATGACAGCACTAAAAACTTATTTATCTATAATTATGCTGAATGTAAATGGATTAAATGCACCAATAAAGAGACAGAGAGTCACGGACTGGATAAAGAAACACTATCCATCTATACGCTGCCTACAAGAGACACACCTTAGACTTAGAGACACAAACAAACTAAAACTCAAAGGATGGAAAAAAATATATCAAGCAAACAATAAGCAAAAAAGAAGAGGAGTAGCCATATTAATTTCTGACAAAGTAGACTTTAGAATTAAATCCACCACAAAGGACAAAGAAGGACACTATATAATGATAAAAGGGACAATTGATCAGGAAGACATAACCATATTAAATATTTATGCACCCAGTAACAGGGCTGCAAGATACATAAATCAAATTTTAACAGAATTGAAAAGTGAGATACACACCTCCACAATTATAGTAGGAGCCTTCAACACACCACCTTCGGAGAAGGACAGGACATCCAGTAAGAAGCTCAATAGAGACACGGAAGACCTACTTACCACAATCAACCAACTCGACCTCATTGACTTATACAGAACACTCCACCCAACTGCTGCAAAATATACTTTTTTTTCTAGCGCACATGGAACATTCTCTAGAATAGACCACATATTAGGTCATAAAACAAAACTTTGCAGAGTCCAAAACATCAAAATATTACAAAGCATCTTCTCAGGCAACAAGGCAATAAAACTAGAAATCAATAACAGAAAAACTAGGGAAAAGAAATCAAATACTTGGAAAATGAACAATACCCTCCTGAAAAAAGACTGGGTTATAGAAGACATCAAGGAGGGAATAAGGAAATTCATAGAATGCAACGAGAATGAAAATACTTCCTATCAAAACCTCGGGGACACAGCAAAAGCAGTGCTCAGAGGCCAATTTAGATCGATAAATGCACACATACAAAAAGAAGAAAGAGCCAAAATCAGAGAACTGTCCCGACAACTTGAACAAATAGAAAGTGAGCAACAAAAGAATCCATCAGGCACCAGAAGAAAACAAATAATAGAAATTAGAGCTGAACTAAATGAATTAGAGAACAGAAAAACAATTGAAAGAATTAACAAAGCCAAAAGCTGGTTCTTTGAAAACATTAACAAAATTGATAAACCCTTGCCTAGACTGACTAAAGAAATACAGGAAAGGAAACAAATAACCCGAATAAGAAACGAGAAGGACCACATCACAACAGAACCAAATGAAATTAAAAGAATCATTTCAGATTACTACGAAAAATTGTACTCTAACAAATTTGAAAACCTAGAAGAAATGGATGAATTCTTGGAAAAACACTACCTACCTAAACTAACACATTCAGAAGTAGAACAACTAAATAGACCCATAACAAAAAAAGAGATTGAAACGGTAATTCAAAAACTCCCAACAAAAAAAAGCCCTGGCCCGGATGGCTTCACTGCAGAGTTCTACCAAACTTTCAGAGAAGAGTTAACACCACTACTACTGAAGGTATTTCAAAGCATAGAAAATGACGGAATACTACCCAACTCATTCTATGAAGCCACCATCTCCCTGATACCAAAACCAGGTAAAGACATTACAAAAAAAGAAAATTATAGACCTATATCCCTCATGAACATAGATGCAAAAATCCTCAACAAAATTCTAGCCAATAGAATCCAACAAGACATCAAAAAAATAATTCACTCTGATCAAGTGGGATTTATACCAGGTATGCAAGGCTGGTTTAATATCAGAAAAACCATTAATGTAATCCATCACATAAATAAAACAAAAGATAAAAACCACATGATCTTATCAATTGATGCAGAAAAGGCATTTGACAAAGTCCAACAGCCATTTACGATAAAAACTCTTACCAAAATAGGAATTGAAGGAAAATTCCTCAACATAGTAAAGGGCATCTATGCAAAGCCAACAGCCAATATCATTCTAAATGGAGAGAGCCTGAAAGCATTTCCCTCGAGAACGGGAACCAGACAAGGATGCCCTTTATCACCGCTATTATTCAACATCGTACTTGAAGTCCTAGCCAGGGCAATTAGGCTAGACAAAGAAATAAAGGGCATCCAGATTGGCAAGGAGGAAGTAAAGTTATCACTATTTGCAGATGACATGATCTTATACACAGAAAACCCTAAGGAATCCTCCAAAAAACTACTGAAACTAATAGAAGAGTTTGGAAGAGTCTCAGGTTATAAAATAAACATACAAAAATCACTTGGATTCCTCTACATCAAAGAAAAGAACACCGAAGGGAAATAACAAAATCAATACCATTCACAGTAGCCCCCAAGAAGATAAAATACTTAGGAATAAATCTTACCAAGGATGTAAAAGACCTATACAAAGAAAACTACAAAGCTCTACTACAAGAAATTCAAAAGGACATACTTAAGTGGAAAAATATACCTTGCTCATGGATAGGAAGACTTAACATAGTAAAAATATCAATTCTACCAAAAGCCATCTGTACATATAACGCACTCCCAATCCAAATTCCAATGTCATATTTTAAGGGGATAGAGAAACAAATCACCAATTTCATATGGAAGGTAAAGAAACCCCGGAGAAGCAAAGCACTACTGAAAAAGAAGAAGAAAGTGGGAGGCCTCACTCTACCTGATTTCAGAACCTATTATATAGCCACAGTAGTCAAAACAGCCTGGTACTGGTACAACAACAGGCACACAGACCAATGGAACAGAATTGAGAACCCAGATATAAATCCATCCACATATGAGCAGCTGATATTTGACAAAGGCCCAGTGTCAGTAAATTGGGGAAATGATAGTCTTTTTAACAAATGGTGGTGGCATAACTGGATATCCATTTGCAAAAGAATGAAACAGGACCCATACCTCATACCATGCACAAAAACTAACTCCAAGTGGATCAAAGACCTAAACATAAAGACTAAAACGATAAAGATCATGGAAGAAAAAATAGGGACAACCTTAGGAGCCCTAATACAAGGCATAAACAGAATACAAAACATTCCCAAAAATGATGAAGAGAAACCAGATAACTGGGAGCTCCTAGAAATCAAACGCCTATGCTCATCTAAAGACTTCACCAAAAGAGTAAAAAGACCACCTACAGACTGGGAAAGAATTTTCAGCTATGACATCTCAGACCAGCGCCTGATCTCTAAAATCTACATGATTCTGTCAAAACTCAACCACAAAAAGACAAACGACCCAATCAGGAAGTGGGCAAAGGATATGAACACACATTTCACTAAAGAAGATATTCAGGCAGCCAACAGATACATGAGAAAATGCTCCCGATCATTAGCCATTAGAGAAATGCAAATTAAAACTACGATGAGATTCCATCTCACACCAACAAGGCTGGCATTAATCCAAAAAACACAAAATAATAAATGTTGGAGAAGCTGTGGAGAGATTGGAACTCTCATACACTGCTGGTGGGAATGTAAAATGGTACAACCACTTTGGAAATCTATCTGGCGTTATCTTAAACAGTTAGAAATAGAACTACCATACAACCCAGAAATCCCACTCCTCAGAATATACCCTAGAGATACAAGAGCCTTCACACAAACAGATATATGCACACCCATGTTTATTGCAGCTCTGTTTACAATAGCAAAAAGCTGGAAGCAACCAAGGTGTCCATCAATGGATGAATGCGTAAATAAGTTGTGGTATATTCACACAATGGAATACTACGCATCGATAAAGAACAGTGACGAATCTGTGAAACATTTCATAACATGGAGGAACCTGGAAGGCATTATGCTGAGCGAAATGAGTCAGAGGCAAAAGGACAAATATTGTATAAGACCACTATTATAAGATCTTGAGAAATAGTAAAAACGGAGAAGAACACATACTTTTGTGGTACGAAGCGGGGAGGGAGGGAGGGAGGGAGAGGGTTTTTTTATTGATTAATCAGTAGATAAGAACTGCTTTGGGTGAAGGGAAAGACAACACTCAATACATGGAAGGTCAGCTCAATTGGACTGGACCAAAAGCAAAGAAGTTTCCGGGATAAAATGAATGCTTCAAAGGTCAGCGGAGCAAGCGCGGGGGTCTGGGGAACATGGTTTGAGGGGACTTCTAAGTCAATTGGCAAAGTAATTCTATTATGAAAACATTCTGCATCCCACTTTGAAATGTGGCGTCTGGGGTCTTAAATGCTAACAAGCGGCCATCTAAGATGCATCAATTTGTCTCAACCCACCTGGAGCAAAGGAAAATGAAGAACACCAAGGTCACATGACAACTAAGAGCCCAAGAGACAGAAAGGGCCACATGAACCAGAGACCTACATCATCCTGAGACCAGAAGAACTAGTTGGTGCCCGGCCACAATCGATGACTGCCCTGACAGGGAGCAAAACAGAGAACTCCTGAGGGAGCAGGAGATCAGTGGGATGCAGACCCCAAATTCTCATAAAAAGACCATACTTGGTGGTCTGAGTGAGACTAGAGGAATCCCGGTGGCAATGCTCCCCAGACCTTCTGTTGGCCCAGGACAGGAACCATTCCCAAAGACAACTCATCAGACATGAAAGGGACTGGTCAGCGGGGGGGAGAGAGATGCTGATGAAGAGTGAGCTAATTAAATCAGGTGGATACTTGAGACTGTGTTGGCAACTCTTGTCTACAGGGGTGATGGGAGGATAGAGAGAGAGGGAAGCTGGCAGGATTGTCATGAAAGGAGAGAGTGAAAGGGCTGACTCAATAGGGGGAGAGCAAGTGGGAGTAGGGAGTAAGATGTATGTAAACTTATATGTGACAGACTGATTGGATTTGTAAACGTTCACTTGAAGCTTAATAAAAGTTAATTAAAAAAAAAGTGAATGGTTAAGGCTAAGTATAAGATTTAAGTTAAGGGAAATAATAAAATTCTGAAAAATGGCAAAGGATCTAAATTTACTGCTTTGCCTGAAATATAAATTAGATATAAGGTAGAGAAAAACTCAAAGTTGCAAATGTAATATTATAGCCATGACTGACTATGTGTGTATTTTCTTAGAAACTTAGTCTTTGAAAAAAACAAAACTTAATTTACTCATTAGTTGATGAAAAATTCACTGTCAGTCCTTGCACTAAGGTCCTCTTGTATCTCTTCTAAATGTCAATAAAGAAAAAGTAAGTGCCATGATTGTACAAGTGGCAAGAGCTGTTTAAGAGCTACGGTGAACTACGGCCACTGACCAAAAGGTCAGCAGTTTGAATCCACCAGCCACTCCTTGGAAACCCTATGGGGCAGCTCTACTCTGTTGTATAGAGTCGCTATGAGTCGGAATCAACTCAACGGTAACGAGTTTGGTTATTGTTTTGTTTTTTGGATGTGTAGGAATTAAAGAAATTTTAAATGCCCATCTTATACCTGCCAATGCTTAGCGAGACACTGAGCGTAAGACAACATCCAGGATTGGAGAGAGGTGTTGGTAGTCATCCTGAAATAGAAAGTCATTTGAAATTCAAAGAGTGAAAAAGAATATCCTGAGACAGCATGCTACGTGTAGAGAAGGAGGGAGAGTTCCATGATAAATGACAGGAGAAAAGTTCCGAGGGAGATAAGAATCAGGAGACAGTAGCATAAACAAAGCCAAGGGAATCGTCTCATGAAATGAAAAATCATGCCCCTAATAGAGTGAAAAGGACCAAACCAAATCAAATCAAACAAAAACAAATAAACATGAGGCCGTTGAGTCAATTCTGACTCATAATAATGGTATAAGACACAGTAGAACTGCCCCACAGGATTTTCAAGGCTGTATATCTTCACAGAAACAGATTGCCACATCTTTCTCCCACAGAGCATCTGGTGGGTTCGAACTGCTGACCTTTCAGTTAGCAGCTGAATGCTTTAATCACTGCACCACCAGAGCTCCTAAGCAAAAATGACAAACAAGCAAAAAACTCTTCCAGATGACTATTATCAGGAGAAGATATGAGCAATAAATCCAAATTTTGGAGAGTAGACATTCTATTAGCTTATGTTCAATATAGCAAGATAGGTTTGTTCTTGACAGTGGCTCATATTAAACATTCAAGTTTTATTCTTTTCTGGCCGTTTTATATTCTGGAATTAATAGTTTTTAGATAACAATGCCCTTATTATGTTTACTGTTTTGGTAATATTTATCAGTGCCTTCTTTTTGTTTGTGCACACCGTCTATTTTGAATAGGTCTGAATTGCTTGACTGATGCTTAATACACGAGTATGTTCACCAGCATTGCCAATGAGCATATAAGTAGATGGTAATAACATTAGTTTTAAAATATTTTGACATAGGAATGAGTGAATTTCCATTTACTGTCTTTTAATTCCCTTTGCTCTCAACACAGCTGGAGCTCATCATCTCTTTTACTGGCCAGCTGTCTCCATAGTTATCACACATATGGCTTCTTGGTTAGAAAATAATGGTTAAGGAGGAAAACAATAGAAATACCTCAAGGACATCTCTGATTCACCTACTCTTCTTCTATGTAGTGAGAATATTTTTTTTAAAGATAAACATTACTGTTACTCAATAATTTTTGGACCTGAATTTGCTTAAATAAAAATATTAGAACCGTAATTTTAAACTCAGAAGTCTTTGGAATGAGTAGCAAAAGATCACTCTCGAAAATAAGAACAAACTTTTCATTTATTTTAGAAAATGGATTAATGTAGAGTTTAAATTCAAATGTCTATTTCAAATTATATATTCCTCTCCAAACGTACAAGCTAAATTAAAAAGGGAAATTAAATTCTTTTATCATTAACTCTAAATGCTTCTAAATAACTTTGTGTTATATTTCAAAGTATTCATTTCTGGTTTTAAACTATTCGATTTTCTTCTGGACTGAAGAAGTAGCAGAACTTTTCTGGATGTTGTTGTTAGGTGCCGTTGAGGCAGTTCCTACGCATGGCAACACTATGTGCAACAGAATGAAATACGTCTGTGTCCTGTGCCATCCTCATGATCATTGCTATGTTTGAGACCATGGTTGCTGCCATTGTGTCAATCCATCTCATCAAGGGTCTTCCTCTTTTTTGTTGACTATCTACCTTAGCAAGCATAATGCCTTTCTCCAGGGATTGGTTCCTCCTGATAACATGTCCAAAGTAACATAACATGACGTTTCACCATCCTTGCTTTCAAAGAGCACTCTGGCTGTTGTTCTTCCAAGGCAGACTTGTTCATTCTTCTGGCAGCCAATGGTATATTCAATATACACTGCCAACACCATAATTGAAAGGCATCAATTCTTTGGTCTTCCTTATATGCTGACCAGTTTTCGCATGAATATAAGATGACTGAAAATACCATGGCTTGGGTCAGGCACACCTTAGTCTTCAAAGTGATATATTTGCTTTCGAACACTTTCAAAAGGTCTTTTGCACCTACTTGCCGAATGCAATATGTTGTTTAATATCTTGACTGCAGCTTCCGTGGGCACTGATTTTGCATGCAAGTAAAATAAAATCCTTTACAACTTCATTATTTTTTCCATTTATAATGATTTTTCTTCTTGGTCCAGTTATGAGAATTTTTGTTTTCTTTTTGTTGAGGTATAACCCATATTGAAGGCTGTAGTCTTTGATCTTCATCATTAAGTGCTTCAAGTCGTCTTCGGTTTCTGCAAGCAAAGTTGTGTCATCTGCATAATGCAGGTTGTGAATGAGTCTTCCTCCAATTCTGATACCCCATTCTACTTCATATAGTCCAGCTTCTCAGATTATTTGCACAGCATACAGCTTGAATAGGTGTGGTAAAAGGATACGACCCTGAAGGACGCCTTTCCTGACTTCAAACAATGCAGCGTTCCCTTGTTCTAGTCAAACTACTGCCTCTTCCTCCACGTACAGACTCATTATAAGCACAATTAAGTGTTCTGGAATTCCCATTCTTTGCAACGTTATGCATAATTTGTTATGATCCACACAGTCAAATGCCTTTGCATAGTCAATAAAACACAGGTAAACATCTTTCTGGTATTCCCTGCTTTCAGCCAGGATCAGTCTGACATCTGCAAGATATCCCAGGATCCATATCATCTTCTAAATCTGGCTTGAATTTCTGGCAGTTCCCTGTCAATATATTGCCACAGCTGCTTTTGAATGATCTTCAGCAAAATTTTGCTGGCATGCGGTATGAATGATATTGTTCAAATTTCCACATTCGGTGGGATCATCTTTCTCGGGAATAGGCATAAATATGGATCTCTTCCATTTGGCCAGGTAGCTGTCTTCCAAATTTCTTGGAAGAGATGAGTGAGCACCGCTAGTGCTACATCCGTTTGTTGAAACATCTCAGTTGGTATTTCGTCAATTCCTGGAGCCTTGTTTTTCATCAATGCCTTCAGTGCAGCTTAGACTTCTTCCTTCCATACTTTCGGCTCTTGTTTATATGCTATCTCCTGAAATGGCTGAATGTTGACCAATTCTTTTTGTTACAGTGACTCTGTATATTTCCATCTTCTTTTAATGCTTCTAAGGTCATTCACTATTTTGCCCACAGAATTCTTCAAAATTGCAATTCAAAGCTTAAATTTTTCATCAGTTCTTTCAGCTCAAGAAATGTTGGGCATATTCTTCCCTTTTGGTTTTCTAACTCTTGGTCCTTGCACATTTCACCATAATATTTACCTTGTCGTCTTAAGCTGCCCTTTGGCATCTTCTGTTCAGTTCTTTTACTTCATCATTCCTTTCACTCAGTTTAGCTACTATACAACCAAGAGCAGGGTTCAAAGTCTGTTTTGACATCCATTTTGGTGTTTTCTTTCTTTTGCATCTTTTTAATTACCTTTTGCTTTCTTCTTGTATGATGTTCTTGATATCATCCCAAAACTCATCTGGTCTTTGTTGACTAGTACTCAAGTCATCAAATCTGTTCTTGAGATGGTCTCCACATTTATGTGAGATGTGCTCAAGGTCATATTTTGGTTCTCATGTACTTGTTTTAATTTTCTTCAGCTTCAATTTCTACTTGCATGTGAGCAATTGCTACTCTGTTCCACAGTCGGTCCTGGGCCTTGTTCTGAGTGAGGGTATTGATCTTTTCCATAATTTCTTTCCACACATGTAGTCAGTTTAATTCCTGTGTTTTCCATCCGGTGAGGTTCATCTGTATAGTTACTGCTTATGTTTTTGAAAAAGGTATTTGCAATGAAGAAGTCATTGGTCTTGCAAAATCGTATCATGAAATCTTTGGCATCATTTCTATTACCAAGGCCATATTTTACAACTATAAATCCTTCTTCTTTGCTTCCAACTTTGACATTCCAATCTCCAGTAGTTATCAATGCATCTCGACTGAATGTTTGGTCAATTTTAAACTGTAGAAGTTGGTAAAAATCTAAAATACTCACTTATTTTGATTTTTTTAAATTTGTAGCATTAATAACATTTTAATATAAAATAGCAATGTCTTATTTTAGAGATTATCAACAATTTCTTTTGTCCCACCATTATTGTTGGTTTATAAGCCTTTTATGTAAACAAGTGATGATTATAAATATTTTATTTTTAATATTCTTTTATACTAAAGTTTAACAACGAAGATAACAACAACAAAAATGGGGTGAATGCAATTCAAACCTAATGGAATTATTTTAAAAACTGTATTTCATTAATAGTGGGATCTTTGCAGTCACATAATAGATTTTTTTTTTATCTCGTTCCCTTGAATTTACATGATATATGTATGGTTTTTGTTTTTTTGCCAATGATATGGCATTTCCAGGTGGAAGCCACTTTAAGTACTTACGTAAGAATTTGTCCTTCCCTTCTCTATACTATGATGATGCTCCAGATGGTGGGAACATTTGGGGCTAGATAATTCTTTGTTTTAAGAGATTGTCCTGTGCATTGTAGGATGTTTAGCAGCATCCCTGGCAGCCTGTATTCACTAAGTGCTAGTAGCAACCTCTGTCCCAAGTTGTTACAACCTCACATCGCTCCAGATGGTCCCAAATGTCTCCTGGGTGGAGAGTTAAAGCACCCTTTGTTGGAAACCAGTGCTACAGAAAATTTATTATATCAAGGGTGCATACTGAAGCATGCAAAATACCATCATAGCAGCCTTGTTTATAACACTAAATGTCTGGAAATCACCCAAATTACCATCAAAGTTAGAATTAATGAATAAGCCATGGTATATTAATACAATGAAACATTATATAGCCATAAAACTGAATGATTAATAATTGAACTTGGATGAACTTCCAACTACAGGCAGTTCCTGGGTTAGAAACATTTGAGTTGCAGACAACTGGTACTTGCCTTTTAATGTTATGTAAATCTGCCCTCACTTTGAAACACTTGAACCAATCCCTACTCACAACAAATTCTTCATCACAATCACCTTTACTTGCTGAAAGTGCAGCTTTTAAATCATTAAAAGGTTTAGGGCCTTTTCTTGTACTAACACCAAAATAACCATACGGTTGCTGTTGAGTTGATTCCAACTTATAGTGACCCTGTGCACCTGTTACTGACTTACAAATTTGACTTAAAGGCACAGTTAGGAATAGATCTCATTTGTAACCAAGAAACTGTCTGTAATACAGATGAGTAAAAGGAACCATAGAAGAAAACATACTATATTTGACCATTACATAATGTTTGGAGCCTTGGTGGTGCCACAGTTAAGAACTTAGCTGCTAACCAAAATGCTGGCAGTTCAAATCCACCAGCTACTACTTGGGGCAGTTCTACTCTGTCCTGTAGGGTCACTATGGGCCAGAACTGACTAGAGAGCAAAGAGTTTATATGTGTGTGTGTATATATATATATATACACCCCAAACCCAGTGCCCTCGAGTAGTCGATATACACATATATAAATAATGTTCAAAAACAGTTAAAACTAGACATATTTTAAAGGGATAGCTATAAATGTGGTAACATTAAATAAGAGGAGAGAAAATATAACAAAAATTCAGGATAGCAGTTAGGTTTTAGGGAATGAAAAACGTGATGTAAAGATGAAAGGCACACTATCTGGGCTTCTAAGGAATTGACATCATTCTGTCACCTGGATACAGAGGTGTTAGTTCTTCTAGCACCTCTGTGTTATTATAGTTAATTATTATTATTATATTCTTCCATAAACTTTGTACATCTTGTTTGCTTTATGTTGTATGTGTGATATAATTTACTGTATAATAATTTTAAAATGCAACAGACTGATTAAAAAGCTCAATCTACCTAAGTTAATTTTTTAATAGAATTTTAAAAGCATGTTAAAAAGCACAAAATGAAAAAAAATTAATCTATATGCCACTTCTAAGTACCTAAAACAAATGAATGCTGAAAAGTAAAAAGAAAGAGAAAAATTATGTGCCATAAAACATTTACCAAATAACTTAGCGAATATTTAACAGCAGGGAAAATTGAATTTCAAGCAAAAATACTAATGGGAGAAATAAAAATACTGCATAATGAAAAAGAAAAAATAGACTATAAAGAAGATATAAAAATCTGAACCTCAGATATATAAAATATGGCTTCATATATATATGTATACACACTATAGAAATAAAGATAGAGAGATAGGTAGATAGAGACATACATACATAGGTACCAAGATACATACATACATAACTTAGGTAAGGGAGGCCCTGGGTGGTATAAATGGTTAATGTGCTTAGCTGCTAAACTAGTCTTTAAATCACCCAAATTACCATCGCCCACAGTCCACCCAGAGGCATCTTGGAAGAAAGGCCTGGTGATCTACATCTGAAAACATCAGCTGTTGAAAACCCTGTGGAGCACAGCCCTACTCTGACACACACGGCTCATTTATACACCATGAGTTGGGATAGACTTGATGCCAACTAGTTTTTCACATTAGATAAAATCATACATTTCAACAGCATATGCATGGACATAATGTAGGTTTTAATAATCTACCTCAAAACTGATACATTTATCTAACAACAATAACTAGAAATCATGTAAATATGTGAATTAAACAATAAAACTTAACCAAATCATAGCTACAGTGGCATGTAAAACCATATAGCCCAAACAATGAAAATTTATGTAAGTTCTTCCTCTGTCTATTCTTCAGTCCAGTAATTGTTATCCTTTCATATAAACTTATGTGAATATATCTGCAACTAAAATTTAACAATACAGTGTAAACATATATCCCTTTACCCACAAAAGGGATATGCCCCTTCTCATTACTTCCATGTACCTTCTTATTCTTTCAACCACATCCGTTTACAGAGCACAGGTTTACTGTGTCCTACCATGTATCATATCTTTACTGGCTGCCGTGGACACTGAGATGAATTAAGAAATTACCCATACCCTAAAGTAGCTCACAGTGTACCTTTAAGCCTCATAGGATTACTGTAAAATATAGAATTTCCAAGAGAAATACATAACCAGCATGACAAAGAGCAAAAAGGAGCACACTACTAATTATCAGGATGATATGGAGCCAGGAAAATGTCATCTTCTTATTACAAAGCTCAAGATTGGCTAAGATAAATACGTTATCGATTCTGGTTTTCTATCTATCTCCCTTTAAGAGAACAGGTTGAAAACAATTAGATTAAATTCATTTAACTGATAGATATAGTGCTATCTTTCTGCTTACATCATTGTTTAAAAGTATACAAAGTATCAATATAATTCACTTTCTCTGCTTTTAACTGTACTTCTTTTCACATCATTTAAATCCACATCTCAAAGGCACTTTCTTTTCTCAATCCTGTGGCCTTCCACTTGGAAGACTTGTACAAAAGGTGAGCAGACAATCATTTATTCACTGGTAAAGAATGAGGATGTCTGCTTTTCAACAGGATTTGTGTTAGGCGTACTGACCTTGAAAACTATTACTGATTGAGAAAGTCTTGAATAGATTTTCTTTCTTGCCTTTTTTTTTTTTTTTTCCTAATTCCCCAGGGTTAATCACACACGGTATCATTAAATGTCTTTATATTTTGGTTAAATTCTCTGTCACATAATTAAAGTACTAAACAGGGGATATTGGTAGTGTCTCTGTGAAAGAGGAAGGAATAGGCATTTATAGAGTGACTAAAATAAGCTAGAAGCCAAATGTTTATCAATGTTTAAAATTGCCTTTGAAAGGGTACAATTTACCATGTGGAACACCTTACAGCATTTCCCCTTCACTTAATTACTCTGTTGAGATTGTTTCTTACTTCACATGGGAATAGTGGTGGTCTAGGAGCAGAGAGAGTGGGGCAGTTCTCTTGACTACATACTAAAAAAAAGACATACTAAGTGCCTGTAAATTGTTAACCACAATAATATATGCTGATTTCTCTCTACAGGTCTGAAGACAGGGTCCTAGGAACAGTTTAAATTTTACACTGACCTTAAATTCTACCCAAAGAAAAATAAAAACATTCTTCTTTATAGTTACTTTTAGCAGGCAATAGTTTTGTTACTTTCCTGAGGTTGCCTTAACATACTACTGTAAATGTGGTGACTTTTTAAAAAAGAAAGAAATATACTCTCTGCAGACCAGAAGTTCGAATCAAGGTGGCAACAAGGCTGTACTCCCTCCAAAGGCTTTAGGAAAAAATGCTTCTTTGCCTCTTCCAACTTCTGGTGGTCCCAGCATTCCTGGGATTATGGCAGCACAACATCTGTCACTGTCTCTGTGTTCACGTGGCCATCTCCTCTGTCTGTGTCTTCTCTTCTTATAAGCACATTTGTTGTAGGATTTAGGATTCACTCTTATCCAGATAATCTCATCATGTGACCCTTAATTTAATTACATCTACAAAGATCTTTTTTCCAAATATGATAACATTCAGAGGTTTCAGGTGAATGTATCTTTGTTGGGGGGCACTATTCAACACACTACAATTTGCTTCCTGGTCCCCCAAACTATATTCTATCTCAAGTGAAAAATACATACACCCCATCCCAACAACCCCAAAAGTCTCAACCCATTACATCTATTCTAGCTCTGAAATCTCATTCAAATATTATCTACTCAAAAGCCCAGATTCCCCCCTATTGCACCCAGATATCTGTACCTACACCAATCACCCTTGCTCACCTACAACTCTAGGTGAAAGCCTGCACCACACACTAGGTGACTGACTATCTGGACACCTGAGCTGAATCCATACAAGAAAAGTGAATCAGCTCCTGGGCTCACATACCTAGTAACAGCTCTAACCACCTGGTGACACGACGTTAGAGCTTCAAAGTGTCAATAATCAAACTAACACACTTGGCAACATATTTGGGCATATCAAAACAAAACAAGAAGCTAGGACACAGCAAGCAAGCATAAAATAAATATATTTATGGTTCAGAGACAACAATCAATATCAAATCATACAAAGATGCAGACCACGATGGCTTAGGCGAGCTCCCAAAACAATCAAGAAATCTTCCAGATGAAGAGAATATCCTGGAATTACTGGAAGTAGAAAACAAAGATTAATAGACAGATCTCTTCAAGATATCAGGAAGGAGATCAGGCAAAATGCAGAACAAACCAAGGAATGGACGAAGTATAGAGGAATTTAAGCAGACTAGACAAAGATGTAATGGCAAATTTAATAGACGGTAAGAATCCATGGAGACACAGCAAACAAATTCAGAAGATTAACAATAAAATTTCATAATTAGACAATTCAAGAGAAAGTTCTAAGAGCATACTTGAGGCAATGGAAGTCAGGATTAGTGAGATAAAGCACTTGGCACCAACATATTTGAGGAAAACTCAGCTAAAAGAATTAGAAAATATGAAGAAACCCTAAGAATTACGTGGCAGTCTATCAAGAGGAATAACCTGAGAGTGATTGGATTACTAGAACGGGGGAGATAACAGAAAATACAGAGAGAATTGTTGAAGATTTGTTGGCAGAAATCTTCCCTGATATTGTGAAAGATGAAAAGCTATCTATCCAAGATGGTCACTGAACCCCATATAAGGTAGATCCCCCCAAAAAGTCGCCACAACATATTATAATCAAACTTGTCAAAACTAAAGATAAAGAGAATTTTAAGAGCAGCTAGGGATAAATGAAAAGTCACCTACAAAGGAAACTCAATGAGACTAAGCTCAGACTACTCAGCAGAAACCACACAGGCAAGAAGGCAATGGGACAACATATATGAAGCCTTGAAGGAAAAAAATTGGCAGCCAAGAGTTACATATCCAGCAAAACTGTCTTTCAAATATGATGTTGAAATTAGGACACATCCAGACTAACAGAAGTTTAGGGAATTTGCAGAAAGCCCATATCTCATCATGTAAATCATCCAAATCAGATATGGTTGAAGCTCTGGGTATGATCCATCCTGGGGAAAAACCCCTCCATATCCGTGGATGTGTGAAATTAGAAAACAACCTTTTTGCTTCAAAATATAATAGTGACAATTTCTGACAAAACAGACTTTAAAGTTAAATCCACCACAAAGGATAAAGAAGGACACTACATAATGATTAAAGGGACAATTTACCAGGAAGATATTACTGTATTAAGTATTTATACACCCAATGACAGGGCTGCAAGATACATAAAACAAACTTTAACAGAATTGAAAAATGAGATAGACATCTCCACGATTACAGTAGGAGACTTCAACACACCATTTTTGAGAAGGATAGGACTTCCAGTAAGAAGCTCTATAGAGACAGGGAAGATCTAATTGCTACAATCAAGCAACTTGATCTCATAGACTTATACAGAACACTCCACCCAACTGCTTCAAAGTATACTTTTTTTTTTTTTCTGGTGCACATGGAACATTCTCTAGAATAGATCACATAATAGGTCATAAAACAGACCTTTGCAGAACCCAAAACATCTTCTCAGACCACAAGGCCATAAAATTAGAAATCAATAACAGAAAAATCAGGGAAAAGAAATCAAATACATGGAAAATGAACAATACCCTGCTCAAAAAAGACTGGGTTATAGAAGACATTAAGGATGGAATAAAGAAATTCATAGAATGTAATGAGACTGAAAACACTTCCTATCAAAACATCTGGGACACAGCGAAAGCAGTGCTCAGAGGTCAATTTATATCGATAAATGCACTCATACGCAAAGAAGAAAGAGCGAGAATCAGAGAACTGTCCCTACAACTTGAACAAATAGAAAGTGGCAACAAAGGAATCCTTCAGGCACCAAAAGAAAACAAATAATAAAAATTACAGCAGAATTAAATGAATTAGAGAACAGGAAAAAAAAAATTGAAAGAATTAACAAAGCCAAAAGCTGGTACTTTGAAAAAAATTAACAAAATTGATAAACCACTGGCCAGACTGACTAAAGAAATACAGTAAAGGCAACAAATAACCCGAATAAGAATTGAACTGGGCCATATCACAAGAGACCCAACTGAAATTAAGAGTCATATCAGATTACTACGAATAATTGTACTCTAACAAATTTGAAAACCTAGAAGAAATGG
This sequence comes from Elephas maximus indicus, assembly GCF_024166365.1. Taxonomy (NCBI): domain Eukaryota; kingdom Metazoa; phylum Chordata; class Mammalia; order Proboscidea; family Elephantidae; genus Elephas; species Elephas maximus. The sequence continues at coordinate 53,203,687 of NC_064842.1, read as the reverse complement.
TTGAATTCCTAGAAACGCACTACCTATCTAAACAATCAGAAGTAGACCAACTAAATAGACCCATAACAAAAAAAGAGGTAGAAACGGCAATCAAAAAACTCCCAAGAAAACAAAGCCCTGGCCCGGATGGCTTCGCTGCAGAGTTCTACCAAACGTTCAGAGAAGACTTAACACCACTACTACTAAAAGTATTTCAAAGCATAGAAAAGGATGGAAAACTACCTAACTCATTCTATGAAGCCAGAATAGCCCTGATACCAAAACCAGGTAAAGACACCACAAAAGAAGAAAATTACAGACCTATATCCCTCAGGAACATAGATGCAAAAATCCTCAACAAAATTCTAGGCAATAGAATTCAACAACATAGCAAAAAAAAAAAAAAAAAAATCCACCACAACCTAGTGGGATTTATACCAGGTATGCAAGGTTGGTTCAACATTAGAGAAACCATTAATGTAATCCACCATATAAATAAAACAAAAGACAAAAACCACATGATCTTATCAACTGATGCAGAAAAGGCATTTGACAAAGTCCAACACCCATTCATGATAAAAACTCTCACCAAAATAGGAATTGAAGGAAAATTCCTCAACATAATAAAGGGCATCTATACAAAGCCAACAGCCAACATCATCCTAAATGGAGAGAGCCTGAAAACATTTCCCTTGAGAACGGGAACCAAACAAGGAGGCCCTGTATCACCACTATTATTCAACGTTATCTTGGAGGTCCTAGCCAGAGCAATTAGGCTAGGTAAAGAAATAAAGAGCATCTGGATTGGCAAGGAAGAAGTAGAATTATCTCTATTCGCAGACGACATGATCTTATACACAGAAAACCCTAAGGAATCCTCCAGAAAACTACTGAAACTAATAGAAGAGTTCGGCAGAGTTTCAGGTTACAAGATAAACATACAAAAATCAGGTGGATTCCTCTATATCAACAAAAAGAACATCAAAGAGGAAATCACCAAATCAATACTATTCACAGTAGCCCTCAAAAAGATAAAATACTTAGGAATAAATCTTACCAAAGATGTAAAAGACCTATGCAAAGAAAACTACAAGGTACTACTGAAAGAAACCAAAATGGACCTGCATTAAGTGGAAAAACATACCTTGCTCATGGATAGGAAGACTTAACATCGTAAAAATATCTATTCTACCAAAAGCCATCTATACATACAATGCACTTCCAATCCAAATTCCAATGACGTTTTTTAATGTGATGGAGAAACAAATCACCAACTTCATATGGAAGAGAAAGAAGCCCCGGATAAGTAAAGCATTATTGAAAAAGAAGAAGAAAGTGGGAGGCCTCACTCTACCTGATTTCAGAACCTACTATACAGCCACAGTAGTCAAAACAGCCTGGTACTGGTACAACAACAGGCACATAGACCAATGGAACAGAATTGAGAACCCAAATATAAATCCATCCACAAATGAGCAGCTGATATTTGACAAAGGCCCAGTGTCAGTTAATTGGGGAAAAGATAGTCTTTTTAACAAATGGTGCTGGCATAACTGGATATCCATTTGCAAAAGAATGAAACAGGACCCATACCTCACACCATGCACAAAAACTAACTCCAAATGGATGGAAGACCTAAATATAAAGTCTAAAAAGATAAAGATCATGGAAGAAAAATATGGACAATGTTAGGAGCCCTAATACAAGGCATAAACAGAATACAAAACATTATTAAAAATGACGAAGAGAAACCAGATAACTGGGAGCTCCTGAAAATCAAACATCTATGCTCATCTAAAGACTTCACCAAAAGAGTAAAGAGACCACCTACAGACTGGGAAAAAATTTTCAGCTATGACATCTCCGACTGGCACCTGATCTCTAAAATTTATATGATTCTGTTAAAACTCAACCACAAAAAGACAAACAACCCAATTAAAAATTGGGCAAAGGATATGAACACGCACTTCACTAAAGAAGATATTCAGGTGGCTAACAGATACATGAGGAAATGCTCTCAGTCGTTAGCCATTAGTGAAATCCAAATTAAAACTACGATGAGATTCTATCTCACTCCAACAAAAAAACAAGGCTGGCATTAATCCAGAAAACACAAAATAATAAATGTTGGAGAGGCTGCAGAGAGATTGGAACACTTATACACTGCTGGTCGGAATGTAAAATGGTACAACCACTTTGGAAATCGATTTGGCGTTTCCTTAAAAAGCTAGAAATAGAACTACCATACGACCCAGGAATCTCACTCCTTGTAATATATCCTAGAGAAATAAGACCCTTTACGTGAGCAGATATATGCACACCCATGTTTATTGCAGCACTGTTTACATTAGCAAAAGCTGGAAGCAGCCAAGGTGTCCATCAGTGGACGAATGGATAAATAAACTTTGGTATATTCACACAATGGAATACTACGCATCGATAAAGAACAGTGACGAATCTTTGAAACATTTCATAACATGGAGGAATCTGGAAGGCATTATGCTGAGTGAAACTAGTCAGTTGCAAAAGGACAAATATTGTGTAAGACCACTATTATAAGATCTTGAGAAATAGTTTAAACTGAGAAGAACACATTCTTTTGTGGTTATGAGGGGGGGGAGGGGGGAGGGGGGACAGGTTTATTTACTGATTAGATAGTAGATAAGAACTACTTTAGGTGAAGGAAAGGACAACACTCAATATGGGGGAGGTCAGCACAACTGGACTGGACTAAAAGCAAAGAAGTTTCCTGAATAAACTGAATGCTTCGAAGGTCAGCCGTGCAGGGTTAGGGGTTTGGGGACTATGGCTTCAGGAGATATCTAAGTCAATTGGCAAAATAAATTCTACTAAGAAAACATTCTTCATCCCACTTTGAAGTGTGGCGTCTGGGGTCATAAACGCTAGCAAGCAGCTGTCTAAGATGCATCAATGAGTCTCAACCCACCTGGATCAAAGGAGAATGAAGAACACCAAGGTCACAAGGTAATTTTGAGCCCAAGAGACAGAAAGGGCTATATGAATTAGAGACTACATCATCCTGAGACCTGAAGAACTAGATTGGTGCCTGGCCACAACCGATGACTGCCCTGACAGGGAGCACAACAGAGAATCCCTGAGGGAGCAGGAGAACAGTGGGATGCAGACCCCAAATTCTCATAAAAAGACCAGACTTAATGGTCTGACTAAGATTAGAAGAATCCTGGCGGTCATGGTGCCCAGACCTTCTGTTGGCCCAGGATAGGAACCATTCCCGAATTCAACTCATCAGACATGGATTGGACTGGACAATGGTTTGGAGGGAGATGCTGATGAAGAGTGAGCTACTTGCATCAGGTGGAGACTTGAGACTATGTTGGCATCTCTTGTCTGGAGGGGAGATGGGAGAGTAGAGGTGGTTAGAAACTGGCAAAACGGTCATGAAGAGAGAGTGGAAGGAGTGGGCTGACTCATTGGGGGAGAGTAAGTGGGAGTACGTAGTAAGGTGTATATAAGTTTATATGTGAGAGACTGACTTGATTTGTTAACTTTCACTTAAAGCACAATAAAAATTATTTAAAAACAAAAAAATACAACACTGAGAGACGTAATACAGACATCATTTCAAAAGGGATAAATTGAAAGGAATAAAGGAGTCACTAGTCCCAAGCAAGTTCAAAACCCATCAGAGAAAATTCCATTAGGCTTTAATTCCTGGTAATAATAATCATCAGTTCAATTCTCCTCCCACTGACCCCCTGGATCCTCCCTATAGACTTGTGGTGACTGTGTCAGTGGAAGTATTCTTCCTTTTTCTTCACTGGTAGCGTGTTTGTAGTCAGGTTCTTGCCTGGAGAACCTGAGAAGTTCAATAACTTTCCTTCATTTTGTCCTATCTCTGTCCCCTTCAGTCCAAGCTGGTAGGGTTTCTGCCATTATAACATGGTCAGTTTTCTTTGTATGTCTTTTTCTCCTCATATTTTACTATAAGCAGCATGGAGAAACTAGGCTACATCTTCGACAATTTGCTTGGAAATATACTCAGCTAAATATCTAAGTTCATGACTTATAAGGTCTGGTTTCCACAGAACTGCAGAACACAATTCTGAAAAATTTTCTGCCACTATATAACAAGGATTAACTTTCTTCCAGCTTCTAATAACATGTTCTCATTTCCTTCTTAGGCCTCATCAGGATCACTTTTAACGTCCATATTTCTACCAATACCCACTTCAGGGCAAGCTAGGTCTTATTTATCAAGCTTCTCAACATTCTTCAAGCCTGTGCTTATTACCCAATTCCAAATCCACTTCCACATTTTTAGGTATTTGTTACAGTAGCATTCCACTTCTGAGTACCAACATCTGTATTAGATTCCCAATGCTATAATAACGTTATAATGCTCTAACAAATTACCACAAACTTAGTGATTTAAAACGATAGAAATGTATTCACAGTTCTGGAGGCCAGAAGTTTTCAATCAAGTTGTCAGCAGAGCTGTACTCTTTCCAAAGGCACCAGTTTCTGGTGGCTCCCAGTCATTCCTTGGCTCGTGGCAGTAAAACTCTCATCTCCGTCTCCAGAATCACATGGTCTTTCCCCTTGTCTGTATTTGAATATACAAGCTCTCTCATCTTGAGATTCTTAATTACATCTATAAAGGCACGTTTTCCAAATAAGATTGAATTCAAAGATACCTTTTGGCGGGGCCACTATTAAACCCACTAACCCACTACAGCAAATATAGGTGCGTATAAAATAATCCAGAGTAAGCAGAATATTCTCTTAGCATATATATGTTAATAACTTTTTAAAGTATGTTTTATTTTGTAATTTTTACTCGGTTTTGCTCAGTTTTAGAGCAAAAGAATAATAGAATCATTATATATTTCCAATATTATAAGCCTCTTGGTTGCCAGTTGGTAATCTCTGAACTAGACACTGGTGTATGTGAGTCCAGTACCAGTCCCAAGAGATATTCCAGTCTGGCTGTTGCAAATTATCCCAAGAATCCCCCTCCCCTTCTTAGTTGCAGAAATATTGTTGTATTTGTCTGTTAACAAGAGAGTGGTGATGAATTACATATGAGGAGATGTGTTTTCCCAAACTTGTTTTGTAGGAATACTTCACCTAACCAACCCTATGTGTCAGTTCTACTCTGTTCTACAGGGTCACTATGAGTTGGAACCAACTCAGTGGCAACAGGTTTGGTTTGGGGATTTTTTTCACCTGATCAGATATATACACCATTTATTCTACTTTATCCCCTAATTCATTGCCTTTAATATGTTTCATGCAATGATATCTTTGCATTTTTTTTTTTTAAATGGCGGTTAGGGGTTATTCATAGCCATAATGCTAAAAAAGTCTTGGGAGAAAAATGCAATTAAAATTGGATGTGTGTATGGGGGTGTGTGTGTGTGTACCTGCTATAGGATAAAAATGAAAAAATATGATTACTATTTTTTTATGATAACATTTAGGCTTCTTTATATATATATATATATATATATATATATATATATATGGCTTTGAGGTAGGCTTCATGTAAAACTAGTAACAAGAGCATTATTTCAGCAAGGGTACTTAGTTCCCCAAAACAGAAAGAGCTCTACCCATTTTGAGAAGATTTTGACTTATTACTACTGTTCACTGTGTCTAATCATTATACAATCATTAATTTGATATATTGTGTAATATCTAGGCAATCATTCTTCTGGTGAATTATATTATTTAAAAAGACAAGACAGTTGACATAATTAAAAAAAAATTATTGTACTTTAGACGAAGGTTTACAGAACAAACTAGTTTCTCATTAAACAGTCAGTACACACATTGCTCTATTTCATTGGTTAATAACTCCACAACATTTCAATACTTTCCCTTTTTAACTTTGATTTCCCTATTACCAGCCTTCCTGTTCCCTCCTGCCTCCTAGTCACTGCCTCTGGGCTGGTGTGCCCGTTTAGTCTCATTTTATTTTATGGGCCTGCCCAATCTTTGGCTGAAGGGTGAACCTCAGGAGGGGCTTCATTACTGAGCTGAAAGGGTGGCCGGAGGCCATACTCTCAGGGTTTCTCCAGTTTCTATCAGACCAGCAAGTCTGGTCTTTCTTTTGAGTTAGAATTTTGTTCTACATTTTTCACCAGCTCTGTCCAGGACCTTCTATTGTGATCCTTGTCAGAGCAGTCAGTGGTGGTAGCCGGGTACCATCTAGTTGTACTAGATTCAGTCTTGTAGCGGCCATGGTAGATGTGGTCCATTAGTCCTTTGGATAAATCTTTCCCTTGTATCTTTAGTTTTCTTCATTCTTCCTTGCTCCCAAAAGATGAGAACAGTGGAGTATCCTAAATGGCCACTCACAGGCTTTTGAGACCACAAACACGACTCACCAAAGTAAAATGTGGAACATTTTCTTTATAAACTATGTTACAATTGACATGATATTGAGGAAGACAATGAAGGCATTACTGTACCTGTAGAGTGAAAGCAAATTGTATCTAATCTTTTTTTTTTTTTGCAGAGAAATTGGCCCTTTTATTGTCTTCATGTAAGTTGCCATGATGTATATTAATTTGTTTCAGCAAAGACATTGCGTATAGAACAACACATGCATTTGACTATTTTAATGAAATATTTTGGATAGGGTATTCTAATTAGAATAGATCAAGTCTCATTTTAGAAAGACATTCATATATTTCATTCTTAGGAATATCGTATTCAATTTCCCACCACCACAGTTCCTATGGGTCAACATACACTAAGAGCCATTTTGTCTCTGCTGCCCATTACAGTAGTTAAACTCATCCTACCATCTTTAATTTGTCAATCCGGGATACGATCTATACCTATGAAATCAGGAAGCCCATTTCAATGATGCCATCTCCCACCACCATCCCTGGCCTGAAAGTATATCCATACTTTCTTACACATTATGCCAGCTCTGACATCTTCGCTTTATAGAATATTGGCCAGAAGAGATCCCATGTTAATCTCTTTCTAGTTATAGGTCTGGTGGCAGAGGGGGTAGATTGAACAAGAATTGAGAAAAATAGGCATCCCTCACAAGACAATTCTCAGGTGTGATCAATGCAAAATATTTAAGCAAGTGGTTGCTAGTTTCCTCACATGAGTAGAGAGGAAAGGTCTGCTGACAATGGAGATTCAGAATAATTTTAGGTCAACACTTCCACAGCTAATCTCAGGCTCCTACTCCTTCTCAATTAAGTCCTTAATTTTAATATAAGCTCTGATTGTCTAACTCTGCCTTGAGCTGATAATACAAAATTCCGAGGTTATCACTTTTTTGGATAATCACTTTTTTCCGTAAATTTTCCAGGCACATTAGAAGCAGACATCCCCCTCATAGTCCTATTAAACCAAAAAAAAAAAAAAAAAACACCAAAAACATTGCTATCAAGTTGACTCTGACTCAGAGCGACCATATAGGACAGAATAGCTGGTGGATACGAACTACTGACCTTTTGGTTAGCAGCCAAGCTTTTAACCGCTGTGCTACCAGAGCCCTCATAGCCCTATTACTATCCATTATTTCCATTCTTATCAAGTGCAGTGTTTACTTGATTTTCCTAATCTTGCCTTTAACCACCTCTGCATTCCCAATGATCACAGACAAATCCATCAGTGTTAAATCACAGAAACTGGAACACTGGTTTTTATTATATAAGGGAATGTATTTGAAGAATTAGAGTTTATACAATTGTGAGAAAACCTCAAGAAATAAAATCTAAAAAGAGGAGTTAGGGGATCAGATAAAGTGACTAACTAGACCTGTGGAAGCAATTGGTAGGTGGACAAATGTGAGCTTGGAGGCAAATCTGAAGCCAGACCTGTTTAGCTACCAGAGTGGGACGGCAAACAGGAATTACTGAATTAATCTGTAAAAGGTTTTTTTTTTTTTTTGTCTGTATCTTGTGGTGTGCTTTGGGCTCCTTTTAATCAGAAGGTGTAGCAGTCAGGAAGAAAACTTAGATGTAGAGCTCGCAAGAATAAAAGCAAACTAAAACTACCCAGCAACTCTGGCTCTTTATCTCACCATATCTCTCCGTGGTGTATTCCATCTTTCAAATATCATGTCCCCCTTTTGCCTATCTCTAATGCAGATCCACACAGGGAAAGATAGACTGAAAAACGTGGTTCCAGCTTAACCAAGCTGACACGTTGTAATAAACCACCGCCATAGATGATAAATAATGCAATCACACTGCCAGTGTATTGAACAGAGTCTAATATCCTATTTTACTGCAAGGAATCAGAATGACGTTTCCCCTCAGATTGATCAGCCACATAATCCCAGAAACACATTTTGAAGGTCTCTCTGGAACCATTCCTTGGAACTTCTCTGGGTATTTCAATGACGAGGAATTTAAGTCAGAGAGTGTTAAAGCAGCAAGATTCCACTTACAACTGTTTGAGATCAGGGGGGTATCGTTAATGAAGACTACTACCTGAGACCATCTTGTGGAATATGAAACCCTGTCAAGGGCTCTGGGGTCCTGGGATCATGAAAGAAGGAATTATTATCTTATGGAGAGCTGGCACCATGAAGGAGAAATAGCCTCTACTGAAACCGGCCAGAAAAATAAATGAGGAAATACCCAGGCTTAACCCTTTCTCTGGTTTTCCAGACTATCAACGCACCTCCTGCTGAAAAAATCTATCTGCAAGCCTTAAGCAGGGGATCCTGGGCAAATGGTTTTCAGGACAAGGGTGAGCAAGAGATGGAAGTGACCAACAGGCAATGATTGGTATACATCTAAACTCTTAACGATAAATCTGTTATAAGGGGGATTATATGAATGGACACACTAAATTCCCTTATATATATATGTAGATGGATTACTAAAGTGGTCAAAGAAAATTTTTTATATATATATTTATAAAGAAACCAAACCCATTGCCGTCAAGTCGATTCTGGCTCAGAGTGGCCCTATAGGACAGAGTAGAACTGCCCCACAGGGTTTCCAAGGAGCACCTGGTAGATTCAAACTGTCAACTTTGGTTAGCAGCCGTAGATCTTAACCACTATGCCACCAGGGTTTCCATATATATAATATATAATCTTACAGCCATATATAATCACATATTGCATTTAGGAAAATAATTCAGATTTCAAAATTTAAAGAATTTCCAAGTTCATAATGTGCTAAATGTTCCCCCAATATTTGGCATGAAATTGATGAGAATGGTTAAAAAAATTCAGATAGTTATAGCAAGAGAAGGTTTATTTATAAAAAATACTAAAAGCCCAAAAAATTCATACACGTTTTCAGTTAAGACTATCTCACACAAAAGCACTGCACCCTGTGTTAAACCATAGAGCCTCCCAGGGAGGGAATATGGCTGGTAAGGAGTAATGTGCAAATAAATAAGCACATTTTCCCTTCCTAGGACACATAGCTGGGTATCATTTATCAAAGGTTATTAAAGTTACCGAAACTTTTGAAGAACAGGTGATGAAACCTGGTTTTAAAATGCAAACTTTAAACAGTTATATGAAAAGAAGATGCAGCCATTCCAGTGTGGGCACTGTGAGACACTTAGAAGCTCATAAGCTGACTGCACAGAAGCAGAATCGTGAATAATAATAATAATAACATTTATTAAAATTATTTGGATAGTACTTTTTTCAGTTCTTAACCGGGTTTGCCAGTTAATACTGTATGTTTGTAACTATACAAGTCTGCATATTTATCGGTTTGATCATTTATTATACTCTCGGGCCAGGGCATAAGTCCAATGATTATCATACTAATTTAATTTTCCCAATAATGTTTAGCCATGAGAACATTTCTGGTGTTGCTAAAGAACAATATCATTACTTGAGGCTTCCCGTTATTATTGAAGATAAAACCAGGTATATAGAAATCACAGAACAAATAGCACCTCTACAAAATTTATTTTTTTATAATCACAATCCTGATTCTTTCTGTATACGCAAGTTGTGAAATTGCCAAAAATAATAAAATGTACAGTTTAATGCCTCTGGTAAATTTATACAACGGTGTGACCACAACAAAATTAGATATATACACCCATTTTTATTACTACAAACAGTTGTTTTTGCCCCTTTCAATCAATCCAATCTGCTTTCTCCCAGACTCCCTCTACTTTTTTCAACGAGACATAAACGGGATTATTCACTACATAGTCTCCTGTGTCTGGCTTCTTTCACTTAGCATGATTTTTTGAGTTGCCTGTGTTGTTTCAAATATCAGTGTTTTCCTTTTTAAATTTAAGTAGTATTCCATTGTGTGAACATTCAATTATTATGAATAATGCTGCTATGAGTATTTTCATAGAAATCATTGTACGAACATGTTTTCATTTCTCTTGGGAAAATACCTATTAGAATTGCTGAGAATTATGGTAAGTGTACGTTTAACTTAAAAAAAAAAAAACTGACGAACTCTTTGTAAAAGAGGTTGAGCTATTTTGTAAGTTTTCTCAGTTTTAATTCTAACAATTCTAAGGGACGAATAGTAGTATCTCATTGCTGTCTTAATTTGCATGTCTGTAATGACTAATGACGCTGACCATCTTTCCTTGTGATTAATTTTCTGTTCAAGTCCATTTTTGTAAAATGATTGTTCAAATTTTTGCCTATTTTTTAATTGGGCTCTATGTTTTTTATTATTGAATTGTAAAATAACTTTATATGTTTTATATACAAGACCTTTATGAGAAATTGTTTTACAAACATTTTCTGGCAGCCTGATATAGGTCTTTCTTTTCCTTAATAGTGCTTTTCAAAGTGCTGGAGTTGTAAAACTTGCTGAAATACAATTTATTTTTTGGTTTGTGTTTTTCATCTCCTTTAGAAAACTATTGCTTACTTGAATGTTGCAAGGATTTTCTTCATTTTTTTTTATAAATTTTATATTTTACTGTGTATATTTTTGTACACTGCATATGCGAAGATGTGGAGTCCACTTGCTTGCGGTAGATGTTCAGTGGTCTCAGTAAAATTTAATGCAACAACTGCCCTTCTCCATTGACTTGCTTTTCCACTTTTGTTGAAATTCAATATATTTTGTGGAAATTCAACATTCAATATACTGTATAGGGATGAGTTTGTTTCTTAATATCTATTTTGTTCCGTTGAACTTTATTTTATGCTAGTATCACACTCTAAAGTTTTACCTAAATACAAATAACATTATTGCATTGTTTAAAATGTTATTAATCAGATATTTAAAGTTTGACGTTTTAGTGCATGAAGAATAATTTATCTGTGCATTCAGGCTGATTGCAATCATTATACTGCACAATTACAGTTAAACGTTTGCTCACTTTCAAATGGCCCTTTTAATAACTTATTTGTGCATAACAGAATCTCATCCAGGAAAATGTTTACTAATGTGTTTTCTATAAGGAACTTTTTACTCAGGACATGCAATGTCTTAGTCAACTAGTGCTGCTATAACAGAAATACCACAAGTGAATGGCTTTAACAAAGAGAAACTTATTTCTTTACAGTAAACTAGACTATAAGTCCAAATTCAGGTTGTCAGTTCCAGGGGAAGGCTTTCTGTCTCTGTCGGCCTTCTCATCAGTATCCCCCTGGACTAGGAGCTTCTCCACGCAGGGACTACGGGTCAAAGGGCACGCTGTGCTCCCAGCACTGCTTTCTTGGTGGTACGAGGTCCCCCCTCTCTGCTTACTTCTGTTTCCTTTTTTATCTTTTGAGATATAAAAGGTGGTGCAGTCCACACCCCAGAGGAACTCCCTTTACATTGGATCAGGGATGTGACCTGGGTAGGGGTGGCGTTACAATCCCACTGTAAACCTCTTTAACATAAAATTACGATCACAAAATGGAAGACGACCACACAATTCTGGGAATCATGGCCTAACCAAGTCAACACATATTTTGGGGGGACATAATTCAATCCATGACACTCTTATTGGTCAAAAAGAAAATTTTTCATCAAAAAAAAAAAAAAATAGGAATTTTTAACAACTCTTTTTCCTAGGCTATATGTGTGAGTGTATTTATTTTTTCAAAACTCAAAACTGCAAGGAAATGTTTTCTTAGTGCATTCTTGTAAAGATTACCTTTTCCAAATTTTATTTAGTGATAACAAAAGATGTTCGGATTGCCAAATTCTTCTCTAACATGATCTTTCTTTCTTTTTATCTAATTTTTAAATTTTTCATTGTGTCTGGATGAAAGATGATTTATCACAATTGTCACTGAGGGTGATTTTGACTTGTTCTTCTTGATGGTTTTTTTTTTAATATAATTTTTATTGTGCTTTAAGTGAAAGTTTACAAATCAAGTCAGTCTCTCACGCAAAAACCCATATACACCTTGATACACACTCCCAATTACTCTCCCCCTAATGAGACAGCCAGCTCTCTCCCTCCACTCTCTCTTTTCGTGTCCTTTTCGCCAGCTTCTAACCCCCTCCACCCTTTCATCTCCCCTCCAGGCAGGAGATGCCAGCATAGTCTCAAGTGTCCACCTGATCCAAGACGGTCACTCCTCACCAGCATCCCTCTCCAACCCATTGTCCAGTCCAATCCATGTCTGAAGACTTGATGGGGTTTTGAGGTGAAATAGTTGACATTATAGTGTGAGTTTTATTGGCATATAAATACATAAAATAACATGCACCCATTCTAAGTGTAAAATTCAAAGATTTTAGTAAATTTATAGAATTGTGCAACCGTCATCACCACCCAGATTTAGAACATGCCTATCCTTCCAAAACTTTTCCTTGTGCACATTTGCACTAAATTTCCACTCCCACTCTCAGCCTTAGGCAACTGCTGATCTGCTGTCTCCATAAATTTGTCTTTTCTAGACAATGTGTTTATATGCAATCATAAAATATGCCATTGCTAGTTCACTGAGAATGATTTTGATCCCTTTTAATTCCTGAATAATATTCCATTACATGAAGACAATGTGTTTTTTTTTTAATTCAGCTTCTCAATATACAAAGATTCTGAAATAAAACATTTCAAATGAAATAAAACACTTTCTTCAAAGAATCGTTCTTAAATTGAAGTGACTAAGAAATAAATTTTGGTTTAAATGGAAATATATGAAAAATTTCCAAAGCAGTATATTTATCATATATATGATACACATATCATATAAATATATCATATTCTTATTCATATATTTATCATATAATATAACATCCGTTATTCTCAGTTTAAATTTAAATTTCAGAGACATTTTAGCTCAAAAATGTTTTCTTACAGTTATCTAGTTATTGACCCAATACAATCACTCTTAATATTTGTATTCACTGTCACAAAATTTTCTCTATTATTTAACAATATAGGTATTTTAATGATTATATTACACATAAAATAAATAGCTGTTTTGGTTGGAATTATATACATGCCATATGTTTCAAGTAAAGGAACTGAGCTTACATCACAGGCAAGGAAAAACAATATCCTGTAAGCCTCTAAAAAAACATTCAGCTTTCTTATAATTTGCTGTTGTTGTTAGGTGCCCTTGAGTCTATTCTGACTCTATAAGACAGAGTAGAACTGCCCCATAGGGTTTTCTAGGCTATAATCTTTACAGAAGCAGATCAACAGAAATTCCTTGGAGCCGACGGATGGGTTCGAACTGCTGACTTTTCATTTATCATCCAAGCTCTGAACTGTTTGGCCCTCAGGGCTCCGTTTCTTGTAATTAGAGACATGGATTAAAATTGTACAATATATTTGTGACTAGTAGTGGCACAGTGGTTAAGAGCTATGGCTGCAAACCAAAAGGTCAGCAGTTCAAATTCACCAGCTGGTCCTTGGAAATCCTATGGGGCAATTCTATTCTGTCCTGTAAGGTCACTACGAGTCAGAATCTACTCAACAGCAGTGGGCTTTTGATAAATAAGATATCATGATAGGAAGCCAAGTGGACTCTTATTTGCTGGTTGGGACTGACTGTAAATTGCTCCAATCTTCTGCAAGGACACTCATCAATATCCTTCACAAATTTTCCTTTTGAAAATTGCTTACCTATATCTGTTTATTCAGCAATTAAAGTGCTTGGACTATATGATAAGCAAACAAGTCTAAGTGTGCTCAAATTTGTTTCTGTGAAAATACTTATGAAAACATTATTTATTGAACAATAGTGAGACTAGGCCTGTAAAAGATGGAATTTCCTCAGTATGGATGTCTTATACATCTTCTAGAAAAATCTATGTATTTAAAGATATAGGTTAAACATCTATAATGTATTGTTAAATTAAAGAGAAGCTGTTTATAAAGTATTCTTTATGTATATTATATAAAATCATATGCATTATAAAAATATATATATTACAGAACCATATAAAAGTCATATGTATATTATATAAAACCATATATATTATTAAAATAATAGGATTACAAATAGCATTTTTGTTCCTTTCTTTATGTTCAGAACTTTCTATTATGATCTGTTTTGATCTTCTAACTAAAAATAAACTACTTCACCTCAAAAAGAATGTCAGAATTTCTTATATAGTGAGGGATTTAAAAAAATATATGCACTGTAGTTAGTCATATATATATATATTTTTTTTTTTCAAAAGCAAGGCATCATCCTAAGGAAAATAATTCAAGCAATGGGGCTGTTAGCTTTCATTACAATGGAAAACATTTGATTTTATAAAAAAAAAATTTTGGCTACTCATTTGTTATCAAGAAAACAATATGGTAAAATATTTTATTCCAGTGCAGTTTATAGTTGTATAGAATCATTGCATAATATGCCAAGTGTTTCAATGACTAAATGAGAAATGTAAAGTATTATTATTACTATTTTTTCAAATGTTATTCACAAATACAAAAATTCTAATAAAGAGAAAAATATATAATAGTCATTTAATTATTTGTATATAATTGTCCAAAACATGGACAACTAAAAATGATTAATTGTCGAAGTATGATAATACATTTTTAGTACTAAGTTTTAAGACAAGTAACATAGATATTTGGTGGATAAGCAAGACAAAACGAAATAGCAGCAGCAACAACAACAAACAATTAAAGGGCATTCTTTCAGCCACTTTGGTTCTGATATTGCTTAACTCTGTGTTTTGCTCATTTCTACATCAAAAGATTTCAACTTTATGATATCTAAGTTTCCCTCCAGGCATAATAATGCAAGATTGAAGAAATCCATAACTGATCCTTTATATAAACCTCCTCATAATATTCAAGGGATGAAGTTAGCAGAAATCACTATAGAATTTAAAATATGTTTTTGATTGACACTATAGTATTGACTATAATTAAAGTTAAATAAACCGGGTTTGATATTTAATTTTAACTTTTTTCTAATTAGAAAGAGGTTTTTTTTTTTATCAAGTGATATTGTTTTGAGGGCTTTCCTTTATTTCTTTCTCATTTTTATTTTTTTTAATCTGATAGGGATAAAATGCAAGAGGCTGAATACATTTATATGACAACAGAGAAGGTGAGAAAATATGTTTCATCATGTAGATATTCTATCATTGCTGTAATAAATCTGCAGAATATTCTAGAAAGAAAAATAGTAGTAGTTATAAGGTTATTTCTGGAATCCCTGGGTGGTATAAACACTAAGCTGCTAACAAAAAGGTTGGAGATTCAAGTTCACACAGAGACACCTTGGAAGAAAGGCCTGGAGATGTACTTACAAAAATATCAGCCACTGAAAACCCTATGGAACACGGTACAACTGTGATACACATGGGGCTGCCATGAGTCGGTATCAACCCACTGTCAACCATTTAAGGTTATTTCTGAAAGAAAGTAATAGACACAACACACAGTTCAAGTCTGCCCTTTGGGAAATGTTAGTATTCTTTTTATTCAGTTATCACAAACATCACTTATTTTACATTTGACTCTTTGCAATTTCATGATAAATCCTGTTTTGTGAAAGTCAGTGCACTTATGTGAGAGAACATAATTTAATGTATTTATATGTTAAATTTACTTTTAATGTATAATGCAAAGGCTACTTTGCTTTTATTGAAACTTTAAGCATCCTAAACGAAATAAGAAAAGGAAAAACATAATATATGTGTGGAATCCTTCTCTCAATCCTTGAACTAACTTCAACTCATATGTTGAACTCTTAGGTCTTGGTAGAGAGTTATCCACATCATTGTCAGTTGTCTGTGTTTTATTATGTGGATGAAGATTGTTGTTGACCTTTCTGAGAACTTTGAGTTATCAGCCTTGATTTCGGATCAGTATTTAAGCATGTAAATCACACTATATATCAAGGGATCCAATAGCAAACAGACTATAATTTGACCTCAATCATCCAAGCAGCCATTTATGTTTATTTTTAGTTTTTTATTGGTAACATCAAAATCAGTAGCAGTTATTTCCTATGTTCCTTCAAAGTATTTTTCAGCTTAACACTGAGTAGAAAATAGTTTTAAATTGTTTCGATGACCAGAAGAAACAGTAATGATAAATGTATTCTTACCTGAAATACACTTCTCTTAGGTATGGATTTGGTGCCTATACTTTCTCATGTGATTTGAGTTATATTACAAAGGAATATAATCAATTTTAAATTAAATATGTACCTTCAAAATGTCTTCCTTATTTTTTCAGATTCTAACCAGTTACTGTGGAGTCTCTTCGGAATCATAGCAACCCCACGCGTGTCATTGCAGAACTGTGCTCCACAGGGTTTCCAATAGCTGATGTTTTTGGAAGTAGATCACCAGGCCTTTCTTCTGAGGCACCTCTGGGTGGACTCAAACTTCCGGCCTTTGGGATAGCAGTCAAGTGTGTTCACCATTTTCACCACCCAGGTACTCCTCTCAGACTCTAGGTAGATACTTTAAAGAAATACAACTCATAAGCCTCTAGTAAGAATAAAATGTCAATTAATAAAATGCCAATCCTCTTATTCATATAATTTTAATAAATACAAGGCTTTGAAAATTACAGAACACTTTAAAGATTATGGTCTTACCATCTTCTTACAAGAGTAATATCAAACAAAAATTAATTAATGATGTTCACACTCTCCTAGCTAGATATATTGCCACTTAATTAATATTCACATTATACTATAGGAGAAAAAAGCCATGCATTAATGGTTTTCAAGATGTTAGCCAATGGTTAGACAGAGAAAAGTTTCTTCTCATATGATGTCTTATAAAAATTTCCTCATCTATGGTTACTGGTTTGTTAGATCCTGACTCAAAAATAAAAATGTAAATAATAGCTAACCAACATTGAAAAGCACTGGTTTAGAATAAAGCATATGGTATAATAAGTAATATGAAGTGTAATTAAAAACAAAAAAAAGCTAACAGTGTACCAAGATAGAGAATAAAATCACGTTCATTTATCGATAATTGCCCATTTAACAGAACCTCACTGTTCAATATGTATAGCTTCAGTCTACCAGAGATTTAGAATTTTTTCTACAAAATACTAAAAATATAATGTAAATACAAGAAACACTTCTGTAGGGAAACATATTTCCAAACAAATGCTAAAGCTAAAGGATCACCGCCAATAGCGTCTGAGCACATCCATGCCCAGAACACCCTTGCATAAGTCTGCGTGTCAATCAATCCTCATTTCTTCATTTTTATTCTGAAGGCACTGCAGAAGAACCTTGGTTCCTACAATCGCAATTTATGATTAATCACTTCAAAGATTTAATCCATATTTTGTAATGATCCTGCTCAATAATTGAGATTGAGACCATGAACAGAATAGTATGATGCAGCCATTACAAGTCCAAGTAATAATTAAAAATGTACTGGAAGGCTATAAGAACATAAGGCCAAAAAGTGAACAGAAGTGCCTTGCTAGAAACTAAAATGATGATGATGGTGATAGCAACATTAATAATCATAAACAACTCATTAGAATAGAATAAACAGTAAATACATATACTTATATGTATTTAATCCTCTCTTTACTTCTTATTTCCACTTTTTTGCTTGATAGTTTTCATTAAAAAAAAATTAGGAATAAAATATTCTCTTCTTTTCTAAAATACTTCTGTTTCATCATTTATTATACATAAACTTTCACTCATGTTTATATCAGTAGATGAAGATGCTGGATTGTGGGTTAAAATATTGCCACTAGTAAGTAACATAGAACAAATGATCTCCATTATTTGCATGGCGTTTGGTAATAAAGTAGACCAAAAGGCTAGCACCGGTGATTTTGCTTTGTTGCCTGCTATAATTGTGTTGGGTAGGATTCAAAGAAGGAATTTCATTCAGTTGCTATGAACAGAGTCTGCTAATAAAAAAGTTGATGTCATGATTTTCTCTCATATTACATCAAGTTAGGCGGAAGCAACCTAGGACTGGTATGATATAATTCCATAACACCAGCAGGAACCCAGATTTTTCTTTCTATGCTATTGTAAAAAAAGCCTTAGTGGTGCAAAGGTTAGGTGCTCATCTGCTAAAGGAAGAGTTGGTGGTTCGAACCTACCCCACACTCTGTGGGAGAAAAGCCTGATGATCTGCTTCTGTCCATAAAGATTAGTAAAGATCAGAGCCAAGAAAACCCTATGGGGCAGTTCTACTCTATCATGAGAGTCACTATGAGTCGAAATCCATGTGATGGTGCCAAACAACAGCTTTCTATCATAGATGCTATGCACTGATTATACTCAAGGTCACTTCTAACTTAACAATTGATTGTTGAAGCTCCAGCAGTCACGACCACTTTCCAGCCAGGAAAGAAAGGGATGATCAAAGGGCACAATAGAGCCTATTGGTTAAATCAGGAATCAGGTCCCTTTAAGGAGCTGTGACTGGTAGCCTTGTTGTCAGCATGGCTGGGCCATGATTCTCTGTGGTTTGGCAGTTATGATGTAGTTTGCCAGTCATATGATGATGTGATATCATATGATATAATGTGATCACCTCCATGATGGGATTTGCTGAGTAGCCAGTCAGTTGAAAGATAGTATCCTTGGGCGTGAGGCCTGCATTAAATATAAGTGGACATTCTGGCAAGGCTTGTGGGCTTTTGCTTGCTCTGGATACTACAGCTTGCTCCTGTTTATCTGACCAATTAGTCTGACTAGTTTGTCCAGTTCTTGAGACTTAAGCTAGCTGCTTACTTGCAGTCTTCCCTGCCGATCTTGGGATTCATCTGTCTTTGAAGACTATGAGCAAGACCCCTGCTCTCTGATCTGATGATCCTGAGTTTGCCAGCCCCTGTGGCTACATGAATCAGGAGAAGCCTCCAGCCTGACCCACAGATTTGGGAAGTTCCAGCCTCTACAACCACGTGAGCCATTTCCTTTATGTAAGTCTCTCTCTGTAGATACTTATACACTTTACTGGTTTTCCTTCTTTAGAGAACCCAGACTAACACAGGAACTTTCATTGGCTCTCTATACAATGACTTTTTCTTACATCTCATTGGTATTCCCTATTATGCGACCAAACGTAGAGTTGAAATTTAAGCTAGGTATATTGCTGCTGCCAGCCATCCTGCTGTGTGACTGAAAAAGAATGAATTATCTGAGTAGGCAAATTGAAGTTTCTGTCACAGGCTGCATGAATATAAGAATGTCTAATAGGTGTGTAAAGAACAAGAAACAGAATTATTGGGCTAGATATAACAAAACTTTTAATAAACAAATTACCATCAAACAGATAAAGGACAATATTGGAAACACAAAACAAGAGAAAAGCACTCCCAAAAAATAAACAGCTGGAGAGAATTTGTGTTGGTGGAGGGAGCTGGTTCTCATTGCCATTCATCAGCAAAATATTATTGGCCTCCCTTTTATGTGATTGGTGAATTTGGAGTAGGTTACAGGTCATGCCCCTTCTCCCCTTTATTAGGAGTGAGATATTCACACAGATAAAGCATTGTCTTCTGCACAACCTAGCATAAATTACATAAAATCATAAAACCATCGGCCTGTAATTAGCGGTCAAGTTTGGTTAATTTTGGAATTTAATATTACCAAACCTACTGTCTACAGATACAATCCCAATGTTCACTTGATTTAAGACTTTTAACATTGCCAAGACTTTTTGTCCTTGTCTTTAGTGAAGGAGCAAAGCATTTTGACTTCAGCAATTTGTAGATGCTTGTGTTAAATCTCATGAGTTTTCAGTTCTGCAGTTGTGTTTTAACAACTGTAGGCTAGAACAGATAGTTTAAGGCTTAGTCTACTTATGTTTTTAAACTTGGAAGGGAAATGCAGCATCCTCCAGATGAGCATCTGTTTCTGTATAGCCAGAGTTAGATATGAGGGATTTAATCAAAGCCATAAAAGCCTCAGCAAACAAGCAGTATCTGTGCAGCTTTCATCGAAGGCTCAGGGACTGAATGGGGACTCGGTTGAAGCAGAGAAGATGGTGGGTGGACAACCGGGGGAAGTGTTGCCCAGCCAAATTACCTGCTTCAAGGTTTGCTTCGGTAGATAATAGAGGCAAGGAACTCAGCAGAGAAATCTCGGCCATGTGTGCCTCTGAAAGAATGTGGCTCACAAGATAATACTGAACCTCGGTGTCAACTTCAGGAAAAGCTTAGGCTGCGTGACCTCAGCGAAGCCTATTATTGGCACCAGCAACTTCAGCCTAAGTCTTGCTACAACTTGACCTTAAAGTAGACAGCAGCTGGACTTAGCGTGCAGACTTGGGGTGCACGAGAACCTCAGCATGTTTAGGTGGGCTATCAAGACCTTTGCTCACAACGTGGTTCAGGCAAAGATACAATCATAGGGAAAAAAAGTATCTTCATTCACAGGCTTTTAGCACTGGGGGAACCAAAAATATTTGTTTTGTTGATTTTAGAAGTCTGTAGAAGTTAGATTTTGTTGGTTACCACATCAGGGGATGTTACTGGTGCCAAAGAGAAATTACAGAAAAAGAAAGAGAAGATCTCCAGGAGAAGTCTAAAATAACTACTGCTGATGAAGGTATGAATCAGGAAATACTGATTAGTACAGTCTGAGAGCTTCACACAGAACTTCCACAGTAAGAGCAATTGTGGAACAATTCTGTGAGGATTGTGGTAGCTATAAAAAGATTATATTGGACATGAACAGACATGGAAGGAGAACACGTGAGGGACTACCATGTATGACTCAAATTGGGAAAGATTCAAGGTGGCTTGATTTGTGTAAGCTTAGATACAGGCTTTGCCTGTGCTCTGACAAAATATGCTTGAAATTAGATTGTTCACAGAAGGTGTTATCTATGTACCCTAAACTAGATGGAAGAAAGGCTGGGCCCAAAATGGCAAAATCCAGGGATGAAATAGATATTCTTCTGAGGAAATAATACATCCTTTATGAAATAATTCCATTCAGGAGGGAGAAACAGATGATGTATATTTCTGGGAGATACAAAACTTGAGAATTTTACATTTCTTCCCATGGGTAAAACACTTACCTAATTTATTTGAATATGTTAGAAAAATATGTTTAGAAAAATTATGGACTTCAGAATAGATAGATAAGAAGACTACATTAATATCCTAAATTCTGAAAAACAAACTCATCCAAATATGAGCAGCTCCAAATGAGAGTGTTAGGGCAATGTCTGTGGTAAAGAGATAGAGGGTGATTGAGATTGTTAGACACTTAGAGTTGCAGGAACTAAAGGCAAGCAGGTGTGTCTGGACAAGAGTGGAGCATTATTTGAAAAACAGAAGATGTCATTTCAAATAATATTAATAATAATAATTATTGCTGTTTCTTGCTGTTGAGCCAGCTCTGACTCATGACAACCCCATGCACAACAGAATCAGACATGCCTGGTACTATGTCATCTTCACGATTGTTGGTGTGCTTGAGTCCGTTGTTGCAGCCACTGTGTATTTTTAGTGCCTCCCAACCTACAGGGCTCATCTTGTAGCACTGTTATTGGAAATGTTCTGTTGTGATTCATAAGGTTTTCATTGACTAATTTTCAGAAGTAGATTACCAGGCCATTCTTCCTAGTCTGTCTTAGCCTGAAAGTTCTGGTGAAACATATCCACCATTGGTGGCTTTACTGGTGGCATATCATCCAGCGTCATAACAACACATAAGCCACTACAGTAAAAACCAACAGATGGTAGATTAATAAGAATAAAAATAGCAATAATAATAGCTTTTACAAAATGATTGCCTACATTCAAACAAGGCACCCTTTCCTCAGAAGAAATTAAAGGCTAAGAACTGTTAAGACACAGGTTGGAGTTAATAGTCAAACTTGTTAATAAAGGCAGACAAATTGATACTCGAAAGTATTGCAAGGCAGGGACTAAAGATAAAAGGCCTAAACCTTTTGGTGCTGACACTTTTCTAGAGCCTTGGCAGTCCAGCTGGTGCTAGAGCACATGAAAAGATGTTCAACATCATCAACAATTAAGGAAATACAAATTAAACCACAATGAGATATCACTACGCATCAGTCAGAATGATTAACGACAACAAAATATAAAGTAATAGCAACAAATTCTGGCAGCTATGTGGAGAAACTGGATCATTCACTGATCTCCAGTGAGAATGTAAAATAGTACAGCTCAGGAAAACATTCAGGTAGTTTTTTTGTTTTTAATGTAACTCTCACGCAACTATCATTTAATCTAGCAATTCCATTCTTGGTGTTTATTCCAGAGATGTTAACACTAAATCCTGTCTGAAAATGTTTGTAGTAGCTTTATTCCTAATAGCCCCCCAGAATTGGAAATGACCCAAATATTTTTCAGTGGCTAAACAGTTAAACTGTGGTACATTCTTACCATGGAATACAATTCAACAATAATCAGGAATAGACTACAGATAAACACAACTTGGAAGGATCTCAAGGGAATTATGCTGAGTGAAAAAAGCCAGTCTCAGAAGTCTTCATACTGTATTACTCCATTTACATAATGGTCTCAAAAAGACAAAAATATAGCAATGGAAACCAGATCAGGAGTTGCCAGGGATTATGGTGGTAGAAAGAATGGACGTAGCTGTGCCTGTAAATGTGTAACACAACTGGATCCTTGTAAAGGAACAGTTCTGTATGTTGACTGTAGTGGTAGTCACGTGAACCTACACATTTGATAAAAACACAGAGAATTAAAAATACACACATATGTGAGTGCAAGTAAAATCAGCGAAATCTGAATAAGATGGTTTAATTGTATCAATATCAATTTCCTGGTTATGATATTATACTAGTAAAATTTAGCAAAATGTTACCATTGGAGGAAACTGACTGAAGGGTATAAGGGATCTCTATGTTATTTCTTACAATTGCATTTGAATCTGTAATTATCATAAAATATGAAGTTCAAAAAAATCAATAATAAAATTAGAATAAATAAAGGAGTTGACTATTGAGCTGAAGATTAAATCTTCCTACACCAGTTGCCTTCATTGTGGCTCCACATGTCTTAGAGTAGAACTGTGCTCCCTAGGGTTTCAATGGCTGTATTTTTATGGAAGTAGGTTGTCAGGCCTTTCTTCTGGGGCAGTGCTGGGTGGATTTGAACTGTCAACCATTCGATTAATTGTCGAGTACAAAGGAGCCACCCAGAAACCTTCAAGGTATTAGGAAAGAAGAGAGGAAATCATTTATTAAAAAAAAAAGCTCTTTTAATCTTTCAGAGCAAATGTTCTTTTGGAGCCTCCATTTATATTATGCAATAATATACACCTACAACTCACTTATCGACTATCTCATTATCTAACGTTTCACATTTACGACAATAGTAAAAATTCTATTTGACTGTTTTGCACATTAACGAAGTACGTCTAGCAATAATGAATGCTGAGATACAAGGTGAGAGTAACGCTGGCTGTGATGGTTGAGGGTGTATCAACTTGACTGGGCCATGAATCTAGTGGTTTGGCAGTTATGTAATGATGTGGTCAGCCTTCATTTTTTGATCTGATGTGGTCTTCCTCCATTTTCATATTATGACAATTTTCACATAATTACCTGGTCTTTGGAACCAGGAGTGGCTGTAATCTTTGCTGTTAATGTAAGTGTTACCTAACCTCTGGGAGAATCCGTCTGAAACCAAGAAGGAGAACATGAAAGTAATTCTATGCTCAGGATTGAAAATTTTAATATTATCAGTGTTGTTGTTAGTTGTCCTCGAGTGGATTCTGACTCACTGTGACCCGATGTGTACAGAGTTGAAGCAGATCACCAGGCCCCTCTCACAAGTTTCTCTGGGCAGGTTCCAACTGTCAACTTTAGTCTAGTAGTCTAGTAATCTAGCAGTCAAAGACTCCATTAATATCATTTTATGGATAGAATTACTATATGGGAAGCAGCATATATGAAAATATATATGAGGGGTACATCCTACCTAGACGATGAATGTCCCATAACAAATTCAATTATGTTTTGTTTTGGTTTGTTTTTCACAGAAATCTGAGATTTTACGGGCTGCAAGTCTAGTTGAAGTAGATGAAGGAGTGGGAGGCCCCAGTGCTCAGCCTGCCACACTTCCTGGGCTTGTAGGTGATGGAGAACTCACCCAGGTAGTGGCCAATCATCTTGGGCTTGATCCTCAACTGGCTGAAATTCTTGCCATTGTAGATGTGAAATTGTACACTACATGTGAAATTGTTCACTTCAAACTAGTAAGTAAGCACAGGTAAGCCCATGCTTATCTTGCTTACCGGGTCATATGCCCCAGTAAGGGATTGTAAATTTGAAATCAAACCAAACCAAGCCCACTAACAATCGATAACATCGAGTCTATTCTGACTCATAGTGACCCTAGAGGGCAGGGTAGAATTGCTCTATGGGGTTTCCAAGGCTATAATCTTTACAGAAGCATTCTGCCACATCTTTCTACCATGGAGCAGCTGGTGGGTTCAAACCACCGATCTTTAGGTTAGCAGCTCAGCCCTTTAATGACTGTACCACCAGGGCTCCTTGTAAATTTGAAAAGAGGCTCTGATTCTGTAGGAAGGTACTGTGGGGTTGGTAGAGAGAGACAGATGCCAGATATACCTAGAAGGAGAGTCTTTGATGTGATGGAAAAAATGTGAAACTGTTCTCAACAGATGATCTAGTAAGCAAGGTAACCACTGTGCTTACCTTGCATATTGGATAATTGGCACCAGTGGACACTGTTACCTCTGATTTGTTCAGGTGGTTTCTTTTTCTGGTTTTGTGTAATTTCTGAAACCAATCATTACTCTAGTAAATCATTACTCTGCACCAATCAGTAATGTACTCTGGGGAGATCCTCTGTAGATCTCTGGAGTTCTCTCTCTGTGTAACTGCCTAGTAATGTACTCTGGGGAGATCCTTTGTAGATCTCTGGAGTTCTCTCTCTGTGTAACTGCCTCTTTCTGGTACTCTCTCCTGAAAGCTCTAACAGTGTTAGTCTCCCTATTCCCTCAGTTCAGTCTCTTCAACACAGGAAGTCTCTCAGGTTCTGTCTGAGTTCCCCTTATGGATGCAACATCTTGGAATCTCTCTCAAGGTAGTAAATTGGAGCAATCTTAGGGCCTATTTCACTCAGGGACCATTGTCCTTTCTTGCCCGATGTCCAGTGTCTTGAAAATAGTTATTTCGTATATTTGTCTGCTCCTTCTATTGTTTCAGGCTGCTGTTCCCTTCATATTTATTGAAAGCTGAAAATTTCATTTAAACTGTAAAAAGTTAATAATCTTTTCAAAGAGTTCTGTAAGTCAAGAACATTTCTAGGACATTAAAATTCTAGATAAATAAGATCAAGTCCAATTTCAATCCTCCAACTCTAATGCTTGGGACTTCCATAAACCAAAAACCAAACCCACTGCTGACTCATAGCGACCCGATAGGACAAAGTAGATCTGCCCCACAGGGCTTCCAAAGCTGTAAATCTTTAGGAAACAGATACTGCCACATCTTTCTCACACAGAGTGGCTGGTTGGTTTGAACAGCCAACCTTTCGGTTAGCAGCAGAGTGCTTAACCACTGCATAACTAGGGCTCCTTTGAGACCACAATAGCACAATTCAAAACAAATACCAGTGTCTTTAAGTGGAAAATATTTTAAAAATATGAATCTGACTTGCTTTGTGAAGGGTGCAGTTCATGGGCTAGCTAATTCTATTCAAAATAATCTTGTTTTCTTTCCTTGAATGGGCGTAGCTGGAGAAACTTAGTTTCTTTCAAGGACCCTTTTTAGTTCCAGTCTGTTGGAGTCATTCTAATGGTTATCTAAGCCTTAGGAACTTTTCTGGCTACACCGATTGAAATGAGATGAGGGCACAGCATGCAAAAGCACGTGAAGAAGAAAAAGAAAGAAGAGATAAAGAGTAAAATAAGTAATAGGCATCATTGTTGACGAGTGCAATTGAAAGAAAAAGAAAAAAGTAATATATAACAGCTGCGCAGCCTATTTAGAGTACCTGCAACTCAAACCTTCATATCAAAACGAAACACCCCCACCCCTAATTTTAGATTTTAGAAGATTTGCAGATATCTATTTAAGTATGCTAAGAATTAAAAAAAAAAAAAAAGAATTATGCTACTAAATTCTATTTTTCTATGTCATTTCCTTGACATATTTCCAACTGACATTAAAAAGACATTTAATGATTTTAAAGAAAAATGACAGGATGGATCCCTGAAGAATACGGATAAGGGCAATGGGGAATAATTTTGTTAGTCTTTCAAACAATCACATGCTATGTTTCAGTCAAGATCTATGAGTGAAATATTATCTGACATAACTTTAATCTCAATGGCATAAAGAAAAAAAAATCGCAATTTAAGACCATGTACTTTTAAGAGAAATATAGAAAAATATTATCCTTCTGTACTATGAGCATTCTAATAGCTTAAGATTTGTAGAAATCTTTGTGATGTTTTTAGACACGATTTTACACATAATGTATTGAACACAACAATGTCAAAAAATGTTTTAACATCTATCAGATGTGAAGAGAAAGGAAAATAGACTGGGCAGCTGATTTAAAATGAACCCTCCCCCTTCACGCCTCCTCATCTGCCGTTTTATGGCCTTTTAAATCCCCAAACCCGTGTTATTAGTAATACTAGGCTGTGCCACCAACTTATTGATGGTTGGGAAAAGAAATTTATTAGGATGTTGTATTCTATGAATGGAAGAGATAAAAAGTAAAGACAATGAAAGATGGTTGCAGAGAGAAAAGCCTAGTTATGTTAGGTATTCTGGATATTTTTCATGGTCCCCCTTTTCCTGAACACTTAACCTTTGACTCGTTTGCTCTGTGCGCAGCAAGGATGATCTTTAGGAATTGCAATAACTGCTCCTTTGCCATCTACTTTCCTAAAGGTTCTGCCGGTCAGAGGTACCTGCAAGAAATCAGGAGAAAATAGGTGAGTGAAAGTTGGTGTCCATTAAGCATGTCTACACATTTGCAAATAAGTCCCTGTTAAAATCTTTTCAGTTAACTCATCAGTTTTCTGCTGTAACTTTATGAGGCAATAAAACTTACCTTAAAACATCCCTTCTTGTTCTGTGTTGAATGTGACTGAAAATAATTTAATATATAGTCGGGTATAAAAGTTGTATTTGGCAGAAGTTATATTGTGAGATTTTTTTTTTTAATGTGAGAAAAAAGTATGTCTTTTGGATGTAAATTCCCTTAAAATGTATAACCATCTTCATAAAATATTTATGTGATATATACTTTGGAAACCCTGGTGGCATAGCAGTTAAGAGCTATGGTTGCTAACCAAGAGGTTCAAAACCACCAGGACTCTTTGGAAACCATATGGGGCAGTTCTACTCAGACCTATAGGGTCGCTATGAGCCTAAATTGACTTGACAGAAATGGGTTTGGGTTTTTGAAATATATTTTAGATAAAAAATAAATCAAAATAGATTTTCAGCTTCTGTTTTTTTCTTAATAGCAGTTAGCTTAATTAATATAAGGGAAATTGCTACTTGTAAATAATTGCAAATAAAATCAAGATCACATAGTTATCACTTAAAATTGGCACTACATAAAGAGAAATATTTTGTTTTAGTCATTTGCACATTTGTGTTCATAAAAAATTAATAAAATTTTTATATATGACCTGAATATAAAAATTATATAAGACATAAATATCCTGCATAAAATATTGAGAGTTGAGTCCTTAAAACTGCCAACGAATCAAAAAAGAATCTAAATAAATTCCAGACTGCTGGTTAATTTTGTATGTCTACTCGGCTAAGCTATGATGTCTAGTTGTTTGGTAAAACACTAGTTGGTTTTTTTTTACTCGGCTAAGCTATGATGTCTAGTTGTTTGGTAAAACACTAGTTTGGTGCTGATATAGTTACATGTGATTAAAAAAGTTGGCCTCAAGTAAAGAAGATTACCTTCCATAATGTGGCCAGGCTTCAACCAATCGATTGAAGGTTTTAAAAGCAAAAAAGGCAATCTCTCTCTCTTCTTCGTATGCATGTGTGTGTGTATTTATATGTGTCAAGAGCATTTCTAAGACATTAAAATTTTGTTACTGGTTCTGTTTCTCTAGACATCCTTGACTAAGACACAGACCTTGATTTCAAAGCAAGGGAGGTATTATCTCTTCTTTTTGGAGGGCAGCAAGTTATATCTTATTCAGTATATTCAAATAGTCAATATATAGTTTTATTTAACATTAAACATATTCTTTATATCAACTTTTAACAATTCATTTTTTTTTAATTAAAATTATCTTGTGCACATTATTTTGGTAAGAAGATCCCAAAAGTGTTCTCAGGAAGTTTTATAAACCCATTGCCTGATTAGAATTTTATATCAATTAAAAATTCATGAAACTTTAATTGCAGACAAAGGAGAAAAAAACCTTTAATAAAGAGATTTTTAGTAATAAACATAAACATTAAATTATATCCTTAAGTATAATAGAGAGAAAGATTTCTTGATCAATATTTGTGTCTCACATACTGATTTTGAAAACAAAAGGCTTTATATGCAGGATAAAACTACTAGGATCAAAGTATTGTAAGCAGAATGTTTAGTTCCTAAGCTGCTTGCAGTGTATTGATAAAAGAAAGACATTAGTATAGATTTCAGCCCCATTTCACTGATGCTCAGTAAAACAAACAAGAGAAAAAAATTAAACCAAATTTGTTATATAATCACTCCCCTGCTTTAATTCTTCTTTTTGGCATTGTCTGTTCTGAATTTGCTAGAGTATTTCTGCTTTCCTTGGCTAGATGTTTGCTAATTTATGTAAATGCTTTATTAATTTGGTAATCTTTATGCAAAATAGTCAAAATGCAAACTGAGGTATTCTCTGGGGAAAATACTATTTAAACTCAATTTGCATGAGGTGAGAATAATCTACCTTATAAAGTCAAAAGGTGGCAGAGAGTGAATCCTTTTCAGTTCTAAAATGCTGTGAAGAATGATGCCATGCCAACGGCAGCTCTTTTAATGATTGTTACAGAGAGGGGAAAATATAGGTCAGTTCTGACTATAGCTTCAACAGGAACTGGATTCCATTCTTTGACCTCAGTCTTCAGGTTTTCTCTAGATGATGGAGAAGGAAAATGAAACATAATTCATTTTCAAGTTTGCCAGAAGCCACTAATGCTTCTAAATTGGTATTCATGTTTTATTATATTTTACAGTACAAAACCTTAAAGAAACAATAAAGAAAATTGGATTCTTACAGAGAATCTTACTTCAGGGTAAGATCAGCAATTTGATTATTTTGTCCTCTGCTGTTTTTGATAATGTATTACAAGATTTTTAAAATCTGCTTTTTTCAACTTAGTAAATGAAATAAAACAAAACAAGTTAACTACAAGAAAAAAAGTAAGGTGACAAATAAAGCTATGATATATTGTCAATGATAGATACACATTAAATTTTATTCAACATACCTGATTTTAAGTACATACTTATTGGGGACAAAATAAAAAGAAATTGAGATAGCAAATGAATATTTGAATATATACCTAATATGCTCCATTATTGTTCAACTACAAATGTTAGATCACCCACATGCAGATGACATAAAATTTGTGATTTCCATGAAAGTTGTGAAAAAATGTCTATTGCATTTGTTCTCTATAATTTTCAAGTGAAGAATGGAAGAAATTATAGAAATAAAGACAGACACAGAGGTAGATTTTGTTTAAATATATTGGCAGTAGTCAAAAATATTATTTATTTGGCTTCTATTTGAACTCTGAAAAATATAACTTATGTGATTGAGGGTATATAAATTGATTCAGAGTTTAGCCTTTCCTAATATTGAATTTTATGACCACCTATCTCCTGTATATATCACTGGAATGCCATGGCATATCCTTTTTAAAAATGTGCTTACATTTCTTGATAAATGAGTAACATTATATTACTAAAAACCCAGAAACTACTTTCTTCTATTTTGCGTATTAACAACATCAACTGGAAGTACACAAATAGTAGAGAAAAGCAGAATTCAGGAGAGTAAAAAGGATTTTAAATCAACTACATAGTCTAACATCACCACCCATCCATCAGTTTGCTGTTATGTGGTGACTTGTGTGTTGCTGTGATGCTGGGAGCTATGCTACTGATAGTTCGAATACCAGCAGGGTCAAATACTACCATGGTGGGCTGGTTTTAGCATAGTTTCCAGACAAAAGAAAGACTGTAAAGAAAAGCCTGGTGATTTACTTCTGAAAATTAGCCAGTGAAATCCCTATCTGTCACAACAGCATATTGTCCAATATCATGCAAGGTGAGCCCTCTATATTGGAAGGTACTCAAAATATTTGGCAGCCACAAATATGGGCTTGAGCATACCAAAATGGTTAAGATGGTGCCGGACTGGGCAACATTTCATTCTGTTGTACATGTGGTATTGCAACTGAACACAGGTTCTTGTCCTGTCCTACTAGCCAGCCAAAATAAGAGATGCCACACCACTAATTTCAAGAGAAACAGAAAGTGTAAATTTATTGCTTGCACAAACAAGGAACAACGTGGGGCCTAGCAGCTGAAAGGCCACACATTCCCAGCCAAAGGGGAGCTTGGAGCTTTTATGTCCTCCAGTCACCAGGGGCAGGATTGGCGCCCAAAATCTGACACCCCAATCCTTCCCATGTCCATATTTGGAGATCCAGGTGCTGAGTCATTTGTAAAGGAAGGGAATTTTCACTTCACAAATGGGCTTGTGTGCCAGAGAACATCTTCCTCTCCAGTGAAGTTCGGGTCTGGGCTCAAATTTGAGGCCATGGCTCTTCAGGTCCTGCGCATGTGCTGATATCTTGGTTTGTGCATGGTCGGGATTTGGGCACCAAATTCAAACCTTGGTTATGCTCCACGGCTGGTCAGGCCAAGCCACAGTTAGAAACCACAGCTTGGTGGGTGGGGAAGGGTAGGGAACTGCAGCAGGTTTGGGGAAGCCTCGATGGCAGCTTCAGTATCTATGACCCTTATCCAACTCAGCAGCAATTAACAACTTATAGCCTAACCAGTATTATAAGCTCAATATTTTCTCAATGAATACTAGATAAAACATGGAATAATTGAGGGCTGACCAGAGGTATCCTGCATACTTTTTTTTTTTTTTTTCAGCCATAACACTTGTTAAATAATTCCATGATCCCATGTACTGTGGAAGTAGGAAGCCAAAATTCACAATAGATTTGTGGAAAATACAGACAGACAAATCGAGGGGAGGGAAATTACACTGGGTGATGTCCAAACAAGTAAAATGACAGTGTATGAACCTGGCTATTGCAATTAAAGAAAAAAAAAATTTTTTTTTTCTTAGACACCACCAAATTGAGGGGGAAATTTTTTTGCTACCCACCACAAAAAATGGAGGCATTGCAGTTGTTACCTATTGCTTCAGAATTCAGAAAGATGTAATCACACTTACCCACTCAAATTTCCACTCCGACATGCTCTGTCATGTATGGTTTTCTTTGTCCTAAGATATAAAAAAGAAGGATAATTAGGTCCTCTTCCTTCTATCTCTCTCTCTTTTTGCATTGTTTTGTGAGTAATAAATGTCATGTATTCATGGATTTTTTTTTTTTTTTTAAGTTATTGACTTTTCTAATAAAAAAGTATGGAGAATTTTCATTTGTGCCTTGAGGTAGTAACGGCATTTGGCCTTATCCTCTCAATGTAAACAACTATAAATATGGGCCGCAATATATAAAACAACTTATTTTAGATATTAATCAACAGTCAGCAAAAAATTATGATTGCTGAGAGAAGGAAAACTTCCTCTGGACTTCCAAGGAGGGGAAAGACAAACAGAGACTGGAAATTCTGTTCAAATGAAATGAAATAAAGGAGTTCAGGGAGGCTAAAGGGCTGAAATATGTGCAGGAGACTATCAGAAGAGAGGGAGCAATTCAGAGAAAGAGCTTTACAAAAATCTATATAGGGGTCTGTTTGAGTCTTCTGCTGAATGCTAATCTGTAAATGTTTAGGAAGAAATTTCAAAATGCAATGCAGAAGTTAACTTCCAGTGGGGGATAAAATCAAAAACAAAGGTTATCTATGAACTGTAGGCTGAAAAATGCCCATACCTCATAATGTGCCAGAAATTGTTAGAATTCAAACAGCCAAAGTGTAGGGGCCTTGCTGAGTACATGGGACATTCAGCAGAGATCCTGGAAGAGTTGCATTATAGTAATGGGGCTAAATTAGCCATAACGTAAAGACTACTATTGATAAGCATGTGAAAACTCATCTTCACATAGCTGCCTACCAATAAAAATTGTACTCACCTTCAAAGAATGCTACCAAATCAAGCACTTAGCAACATAAAATTCAAAATGCCTGGCACCCAAGAAAAAGTATTAGACATGAAGAAGGAAAAAAAAGTGAGACACAACACACAGATAAGCTAAACAATAGAAACAGAAATGATGGGATTAGCACAAAAATATATTTAAACAGTTATTATCAGTATGGTCAATGCCTTAAGGGAAAATTGTGTATTTTTTTTTTTAATAACTTTTATTAAGCTTCAAGTGAACGTTTACAAATCCAATCAGTCTGTCACATATAAGTTTACATACATCTCACTCCCTACTCCCACTTACTCTCCCCCTCTTGAGTCAGCCCTTTCAGTCTCTTCTTTCTTGACAATTTTGCCGGCTTCCCTCTCTCTCTATCCTCCCATCCCCCCTCCAGACAAGAGTTGCCAACACAATCTCAAGTGTCCACCTGATATAATTAGCTCACTCTTCATCAGCGTCTCTCTCCCACCCGCTGACCAGTCCCTTTCATTTCTGATGAGTTGTCTTCGGGGATGGTTCCTGCCCTGTGTCAACAGAAGGTCTGGAGAGCATGGCCGCCGGGATTCCTCCAGTCTCAGTCAGACCATTAAGTTTGATCTTTTTATGAGAATTTGGGGTCTGCATCCCACTGATCTCCTGCTCCCTCAGGGGTCCTCTGCTGTGCTCCCTGTCAGGGCAGTCATCGATTGTGGCCGGGCACCAACTAGTTCTTCTGGTCTCAGGATGATGTAGGTCTCTGGTTCATGTGGCCCTTTCTGTCTCTTGGGCTCTTAGTTGCCGTGTGGGCTTGGTGTTCTTCATTTTCCTTTGCTCCAAGTGGGTTGAGACCAATTGCTGCATCTTAGATGGCCGCTTGTTAGCATTTAAGACCCCAGACGCCACATTTCAAAGTGGGATGCAGAATGATTTCATAATAGAATTATTTTGCCAATTGACTTAGAAGTCCCTGCAAACCATGTTCCCCAGACCACCGCATTTGCTCTCCTGACCTTGGAAGCATTCATTTTATCCCGGAAACTTCTTTGCTTTTGGTCCAGTCCAATTGAGCTGACCTTCCATGTATTGAGTGTTGTCTTTCCCTTCACCTAAAGCAGTTCTTATCTACTGATTAATCAATAAAAAAACCCTCTCCCACCCTCCCTCCCTCCCCGCCTCGTAACCGCAAAAGTATGTGTTCTTCTCAGGTTTACTATTTCTCAAGATCTTATAATAGTGGTCTTATACAATATTTGTCCTTTTGCCTCTGACTAATTTCACTCAGCATAATGCCTTCCAGGTTCCTCCATGTTATGAAATGTTTCAGAGATTCGTCACTGTTCTTTATCGATGCGTAGTATTCCATTGTGTGAATATACCACAATTTATTTACCCATTCATCCGTTGATGGACACCTTGGTTGCTTCCAACTTTTTGCTATTGTAAACAGAGCTGCAATAAACATGGGTGTGCATATATCTGTTTGTGTGAAGGCTCTTGTTTCTCTAGGGTATATTCCTAGGAGTGGGATTTCTGGGTTGTATGGTAGTTCTATTTCTAACTGTTTAAGATAACGCCAGATAGATTTCCAAAGTGGTTGTACCATTTTACATTCCCACCAGCAGTGTATGAGAGTTCCAATCTCTCCGCAGCCTCTCCAACATTTATTATTTTGTGTTTTTTGGATTAATGCCAGCCTTGCTGGTGTGAGATGGAATCTCATCGTCGTTTTAATTTGCATTTCTCTAATGGCTAATGATCGAGAGCATTTTCTCATGTATCTGTTGGCTGCCTGAATATCTTCTTTAGAGAAATGTGTGTTCATATCCTTTGCCCACTTCTTGATTGGGTTGTTTGTCTTTTTGTGGTTGAGTTTTGACAGAATCATGCAGATTTTAGAGATCAGGCGCCGGTCGGAGATGTCATAGCTGAAAATTCTTTCCCAGTCTGTAGGTGGTCTTTTTACTCTTTTGGAGAAGTCTTTAGATGA
The DNA here is from genome assembly GCF_024166365.1 of Elephas maximus indicus. Lineage (NCBI taxonomy): Eukaryota > Metazoa > Chordata > Mammalia > Proboscidea > Elephantidae > Elephas > Elephas maximus. The sequence continues at coordinate 53,169,109 of NC_064842.1, read as the reverse complement.
GCATAGGTGTTTGATTTTTAGGAGCTCCCAGTTATCGGGTTTCTCTTCATCATTTTTGGTAATGTTTTGTATTCTGTTTATACCTTGTATTAGGGCTCCTAGGGTTGTCCCAATTTTTTCTTCCATGATCTTTATCGTTTTAGTCTTTATGTTTAGGTCTTTGATCCACTTGGAGTTAGTTTTTGTGCATGGTGTGAGGTATGGGTCCTGTTTCATTTTTTTGCAAATGGCTATCCAGTTATGCCAACACCATTTGTTAAAAAGGCTATCTTTTCCCCAGTTAATTGACACTGGTCCTTTGTCAAATATCAGCTGCTCATACGTGGATGGATCTATGTCTGGGTTCTCAATTCTGTTCCATTGGTCTATGTGTCTGTTGTTGTACCAATACCAGGCTGTTTTGACTACTGTGGCTGTATAATAGGTTCTGAAGTCAGGTAAGGTGAGGCCTCCCACTTTCTTCTTCTTTTTCAGTAGTGCTTTGCTTATCTGGGGCTTCTTTCCCTTCCATATGAAATTGGTGATTTGTTTCTCTATCCCCTTAAAATATGACATTGGAATTTGGATCGGAAGTGTGTTAAATGTATAGATGGCTTTTGGTAGAATAGACATTTTTACTATGTTAAGTCTTCCTATCCATGAGCAAGGTATGTTTTTCCACTTAAGTATGTCCTTTTGAATTTCCTGTAGTCGAGCTTTGTAGTTTTCTTTGTATAGGTCTTTTACATCCTTGGTAAGATTTATTCCTAAGTATTTTATCTTCTTGGTGGCTACTGTGAATGGTATTGATTTGGTGATTTCCTCTTCGGTGTTCTTTTTGTTGATGTAGAGGAATCCAAGTGATTTTTGTATGTTTATTTTATAACCTGAGACTCTGCCAAACTCTTCTATTAGTTTCAGTAGTTTTCTGGAGGATTCCTTAGGGTTTTCTGTGTATATAATCATGTCATCTGCAAATAGTGATAACTTTACTTCTTCCTTGCCAATCCAGATACCTTTTATTTCTTTGTCTAGCCTAATTGCCCTGGCTAAGACTTCCAACACGATGTTGAATAAGAGTGGTGATAAAGGGCATCCTTGTCTGGTTCCCGTTCTCAAGGGAAATGCTTTCAGGTTCTCTCCATTTAGAGTGATATTGGCTGTTGGCTTTGCATAGATGCCCTTTATTATGTTGAGGAATTTTCCTTCAATTCCTATTTTGGTAAGAGTTTTTATCATGAATGGGTGTTGGACTTTGTCAAATGCCTTTTCTGCATCAATTGATAAGATCACGTGGTTTTTATCTTTTGTTTTATTTATGTGATGGATTACATTAATGGTTTTTCTGATATTAAACCAGCCTTGCATACCTGGTATAAATCCCACTTGATCAGGGTGAATTATATTTTTGATGTCTTGTTGGATTCTATTGGCTAGAGTTTTGTTGAGGATTTTTGCATCAATGTTCATGAGGGATATAGGTCTATAATTTTCTTTTTTTGTAATGTCTTTACCTGGTTTTGGTATCAGGGAGATGGTGGCTTCATAGAATGAGTTGGGTAGTATTCCGTCATTTTCTATGCTTTGGAATACCTTTAGTAGTAGTGGTGTTAACTCTTCTCTGAAAGTTTGGTAGAACTCTGCAGTGAAGCCGTCCGGGCCAGGGCTTTTTTTTGTTGGGAGTTTTTTGATTACCGTTTCAATCTCTTTTTTTGTTATGGGTCTATTTAGTTGTTCTACTTCTGAATGTGTTAGTTTAGGTAGGTAGTGTTTTTCCAGGAATTCATCCATTTCTTCTAGGTTTTCAAATTTGTTTGAGTACAATTTTTCATAATAATCTGAAATGATTCTTTTAATTTCTTTTGGTTCTGTTGTGATGTGGTCCTTCTCATTTCTTATTCGGGTTATTTGTTTCCTTTCCTGTATTTCTTTAGTCAGTCTAGCCAATGGTTTATCAATTTTGTTAATTTTTTCAAAGAACCAGCTTTTGGCTTTGTTAATTCTTTCGATTGTTTTTCTGTTCTCTAATTCATTTAGTTCAGCTCTAATTTTTATTATTTGTTTTCTTCTGGTGCCTGATGGATTCTTTTGTTGCTCAGTTTCTATTTGTTCAAGTTGTCGGGACAGTTCTCTGATTTTGGCTCTTTCTTCTTTTTGTATGTGTGCATTTATTGATATAAATTGGCCTCTGAGCACTGCTTTTGCTGTGTCCCAGAGGTTTTGATAGGAAGTATTTTCATTCTCGTTGCTTTCTATGAATTTCCTTATTCCCTCCTCGATGTCTTCTATAACCCAGTCTTTTTTCAGGAGGGTATTGTTCATTTTCCAAGTATTTGATTTCTTTTCCCTTGTTTTACTGTTATTGATCTCTAGTTTTATTGCCTTGTGGTCTGAGAAGATGCTTTGTAATATTTCGATGTTTTGGACTCTGCAAAGGTTTCTTTTATGACCTAATATGTGGTCTATTCTAGAGAATGTTCCATGTGCGCTAGAAAAAAAGGTATATTTTGCAGCAGTTGGGTGGAGAGTTCTGTATAAGTCAATGAGGTCAAGTTGGTTGATTGTTGTAATTAGATCTTCCGTATCTCTGTTGAGCTTCTTACTGGATGTCCTGTCCTTCTCCGAAAGTGGTGTGTTGAAGTCTCCTACTATAATTGTGGAGGTATCTATCTCGCTTTTCAATTCTGTTAAAATTTGATTTATGTATCTTGCAGCCCTGTCATTGGGTACATAAATATTTAATATGGTTATGTCTTCCTGATCAATTGTCCCTTTTATCATTATATAGTGTCCTTCTTTATCCTTTGTGGTGGATTTAAGTCTAAAGTCTATTTTGTCAGAAATTAATATTGCTACTCCTCTTCTTTTTTGCTTATTGTTTGCTTGATATACTTTTTTCCATCCTTTGAGTTTTAGTTTGTTTGTGTCTCTAAGTCTAAGGTGTGTCTCTTGTAGGCAGCATATAGATGGATCGTGTTTCTTTATCCAGTCTGTGACTCTCTGTCTCTTTATTGGTGCATTTAGTCCACTTACATTCAGCGTAATTATAGATAAATAAGTTTTTAGTGCTGTCATTTTGATGCCTTTTTATGTGTGTTGTTGACAATTTCATTTTTCCACATACTTTTTTGTGCTGAGACGTTTTTCTTAGTAAATTGTGAGATCCTCATTTTCATAGTGCTTGACTTTATGTTAGTTGAGTCGTTACGTTTTTCTTGGTTTTTATCTTGAGTTATAGAGTTGTTATACCTTTTTGTGGTTACCTTATTATTTACCCCTATTTTTCTAAGTAAAAACCTAACTTGTATTGTTCTATATCGCCTTGTATCACTCTCCATATGGCAGTTCAATGCCTCCTGTATTTAGTCCCTCTTTTTGATTATTGTGATCTTTTACCTATTGACTTCCATGATTCCCTGTTATGTGTATTTTTTTTTTTAATTAATCTTAATTTGTTTGTTTTTGCGATTTCCCTATTTGAGTTGATATCGGGACGATCTGTTTTGTGACCTTTTGTTGTGCTGATATCTGATATTATTGGTTCTCTGACCAAACAATATCCTTTAGTATTTCTTGTAGCTTTGGTTTGGTTTTTGCAAATTCTCTAAACTTGTGTTTGTCTGTAAATATCTTAATTTCGCCTTCATATTTCAGAGAGAGTTTTGCTGGATATATGATCCTTGGCTGGCAGTTTTTCTCCTTCAGTGTTCTGTATATGTCGTCCCATTCCCTTCTTGCCTGCATGGTTTCTGCTGAGTAGTCAGAACATATTCTTATTGATTCTCCCTTGAAGGAAACCTTTCTTTTCTCCCTGGCTGCTTTTAAAATTTTCTCTTTATCTTTGGTTTTGGTGAGTTTGATGATAATATGTCTTGGTGTTTTTCTTTTTGGATCAATCTTAAATGGGGTTCGATGAGCATCTTGGATAGCTATCCTTTCGTCTTTCATGATGTCAGGGAAGTTTTCTGTCAGGAGTTCTTCAACTATTTTCTCTGTGTTTTCTGTCCCCCCTCCCTGTTCTGGGACTCCAATCACCCGCAGGTTATCCTTCTTGATAGAGTCCCACATAATTCTTAGGGTTTCTTCATTTTTTTTAATTCTTTTATCTGATTTTTTTTCAGCTATGTTGGTGTTGATTCCCTGGTCCTCCAGATGTCCCAGTCTGCATTCTAATTGCTCGAGTCTGCTCCTCTGACTTCCTAGTGCGTTGTCTAATTCTGTTATTTTATTGTTAATCTTTTGGATTTCTACATGTTGTCTCTCTATGGATTCTTGCAACTTATTAATTTTTCCACTATGTTCTTGAATAATCTTTTTGAGTTCTTCAACAGTTTTATCAGTGTGTTCCTTGGCTTTTTCTGCAGATGTCCTAATTTCATTTGTGATATCATTAAGGATTCTGAAAATTAGTTTTTTATATTCTGTATCTGATAATTCCAAGATTGTATCTTCATTTGGGAAAGATTTTGATTCTTTTGTTTGGGGGGTTGGAGAAGCTGTCACGGTCTGCTTCTTTAAGTGGTTTGATATGGATTGTTGTCTCCGAGCCATCACTGGGAAACTAGTTTTTCCAGAAAATCCGCTGCGTCCAGTCCAAATCCCTGTGGGACGGTTCCCCAGCTCGGATGCTGCTCTTTCTGCTCCAAGATCAGTCACTGCCTCCCGGGGACTTCTCCTACCAGCTGCGTCCTACGCCGCCGTGGAACCGGCTGGTCCCCCTCCCGGGGTTAGTTCAGGGGGGTGGAGTAGGTCTCTGTGCTTGTGCCGTACCTGACTGGTACGCTGGCTCCAGGCTCTGGAAACAATTGCTGCTTCCCCGTATTAGTTCGTTCTCCGTCTCTAAATCTGTGTTTGTTGTTCAGGGTTCGTAGATTGTTATGTATGTGATCGATTCACTTGTTTTTCCGTGTCTTTGTTGTAAGAGGGATCCGAGGTAGCGTCTGCCTAGTCCGCCATCTTGGCTCCGCCCCCTGGTTTTCGGCCGAAATTTGCGTATTAAGAATTAAACTTAACCATGATTTTTTGGAGCTAAAAATACAACTCTGAAATGAACATTTTTTAAAATAATTTTTATTGAACTTTAGATGAAGGTTTACAGAACAAACTAGTTTTTCATCAAACAGTCAGTACACACGTTGTTGTATGACATTGGTTAACAGCCCTACGTCATGTCAACACTCTTCCTTCTCAACCCTGGGTTCCCTATTACCAGCTTTCCTGTTCCCTCCTGCCCTCTAGTCCCCATCCCAGGGCCGGTGCACTCCTTCAGTCTTGCTCTGTTCTGTGGTCCTGTTCAATCTTTGCCTGAGGGGTGAACCTCAGGAGTGGCCTCATTACTGAGCTGAAAGGGTGTCTGGGGGCCATACTTTCAGGGTTTCTCCAGTCTCTGTCAGGCCAGCAAGTCTGGTCATTCTTTCTGAGTTAGAATTTTGTTCTACATTTTTTCTCTAGCTCTGTCTGGGTCCCTCTATTGTGGTCCCTGTCAGAGCAGTCAGTGGTGGTAGCCAGGCACTGTCTAGTTGTTCTGGGCTCAGTCTGGTGGAGGCCGTGGTAGATGTGGTCCATTAGTCCTTTGGACTAAGCTTTCCCTTGTATCTTTAGTTTTCTTCATTCTTTCTTGCTCCCAAAGGGGTGAGACCACTGGAGTATCCTAGATGGCGGCTCATAGGCTATTAAAGCCCCAGACACTACTCACCAAAGTAGAATGTAGAGCATTTTCTTTATAAACTCTGTTATGCAGTTGAGCTAAATGTTCGCCATGGTCCCCACAGCCCTCAGCCCAATAATTCGGTCCCTCAGGGAGCTTGCCTTCTACAGGTTGTGCTGGCTCCCCAATATTGTGTACTGTCTTACCCTTCAGCAAAGTTATTGCTTATTTTTTGTCTATTAAATGTTTTTCCATCCCTACCTCCCCCCTCCTTGTAACCATCAAATATTGTTTCTTTTTGTATGTAAACTTTTTCATGAGTTTTTACAGTAGTGGTCTCGTGCAATATTTGTCCTTTCGTGATTGACTTATTGCACTTAGCATAATGTCCTCCAGATGCATCCATGTTACGAGATGCTTCACAGTTTTATCGTTTTTCTTTATCATTGAGTTTATTGTTGTCATTTTGTAGTGCTTTTTTTTTTTTTTTTTTTGTGGTGCTAACATTTTCTTTGTTCCTCTTACTCTCCTGTGCTGAGTTCCTTTTGTTTGTGGATTTCTTTTTCATTTCTTTTGTTTTTGTAGATTTTGTTTTTATTGAGACTTTGTTTTTCTTCTTTATTTTGATGTGAAGTTTTGTTAACTTTCTTTGTGGTTACCTTGAAATTTACCCTTATCTTCCTAGGTTTGAACCAGTCTATTTTTACTTGGTATCACCTTTCCATTAGAAAGTTCTATACCTATACCGTTTCGTCCTTCTTTTATTGTTCTGATGTTATTTACAGATTAACCTCTCTGGTTCCCTGTTGCAATTGCTTTGGTTTTGGATAGTCCTTGAGAGTTTATTTCCTGGGTTGGAATCTGGCTGGTACAATCTTGCATCCTAGATTCAGGCTGATGTCTGATGTTGTTTGTTCTCAGACTGAAGGGCTCCATTTAATAATTCTTGTAAGTTTGGTTTTGTTTTTACATGTTCCCTTAATTTCTGTTTATCTGGAAATGTGCTAATTTCACCATCATATTTGAACAAAATTTTGCAGGATATTTTATTCTTAGTTGCCACTTTTTTTCTTTCGAGGTTTTATACACGTCATCCCATTACCTTCTTGCCTGTATGGTTTCTGCCAAATAATCAGAGTTTAGTCTTACTTTTTTTCTTCTGTATGTGACTTTTTGTTTCTTGAGCTGCTCACAGGATTTTTTCTTTGTCTTTGATTTTTAGCGAATATGATTTAAATCTTTTTTTTCTCATGATTATGATATGCCTCTGTGTTTTTCTTTTGGGGTCTATCCTATATGGTGTTCGTTGAGCTTCTTGGTTGGTCAGCTTCTTGTCATTCATGATGTTAGGGATGTTTTCTGTCAGCAATTCTTCAGTGATCCTCTTGTGTTTTCCATTTTCTCTCCTTGCTCTGGAACTCTGATCACATAATTTCTGCTTTTGATTGTATCCCACAAAATTCTCAGCACTTTTTCATTTTCCTTCATTCTTTTTTTCTGATTTTTTCCTCAAACAGGTTTGTATCCAAGTGTTTGTCTTCAATTTTGCTGATTCTGTCCTCCATTGTTCTAAACCTCTCCTCAGCCCTTCTGTGACACTGTCCATTTTTGAAATCTTGTTTGTATTTTGGATTTCTAGTTATTTTTGTATGATTTCTAGTTGTGAATTTATTTTGGCATTTTGTTCCTGTATTACTTTCCTGAGTTGTTCCATTTTTTGTCTGTATTTTCCATGAGTTTGTTTGCCTTTTCCAAAAATTTGTCTATTTTTTCCTCACTTTTGTCTGCTTTCTGCTTCAACTCTTGGATGGCTCTGAATATTACGGATTTGAATTCCCTGTCAGGTAGTTCTAGTGCCTTCTCTTCTACTGGAAAATCATCTGGTGTTTTATTTTGGATGCCTACTGGACCCATTCTGTCCTTTTTTTTTTTTTTTTTTTAATATGTTTTGATATTGTCTGCTGTCTTTGGGACATTCAGTAGTTATTTTCTTCATTTCCTGACTTTAGATTTGCTTGTTTTGCCCTGCTTTTTTGTTTTATTTGGTTATGTCTGAGCAGGCGAGCTGTATGTTCTTTGATGCTTGCTCATCTGTAGTCACAATACTTTTCACCTCCTTGTTCAATACACATGGCCAGTCATTCAGCTATGGTGCAGAGGGCAGGTCCAGCTGAAGGGGAGGGCTGGGATGGGTTGTCCGTGGCATGTACTAGGGCCGACAGTGTGGGCAGATATCAGTGATGGACAGGTTCCAGTAGGCCATGCCTGTGTTGCTCAGAGGTGTGATATTCAGTGCATGGTGTAGGTAGGCAGGAAAGAAGGGGGGGTTGTGATGTGTGGAATGAGTAGGGGTATGGGAAAAAGGAGGGAGAAGAGAGGAAAAGGGGATCCAAAAACAAAGAAAGAGAGAAAAAAGTGCTAAGGGAACTTGCCATTGGAGTGGAGAGATGAGAAACTGAGAAATGGGGAGAAAAAAGAAAAAGGGAAAAAGAAAGAAAAAAACAAATAGATAAAAATTTGGGAAAGAAAAAAAAAAAGAAAAGCACCTAGGAGTTCAAGAGTCCCACCCTTGGGGCTGCTAAGGCTGGGGAAGTGGGTCCCAGGTTGCACACTATAACCTATCTAGAGGGGGTGTCACACAGCACCAGGTATTCAGGAGACAGGAAAAGAAGGTAAGTGTAGAGAGATGAGAACTGAGAAATCAAGAGATACAGAAAGGGAAAAAGAGAGAAAAGAAAGAAAAAAAAGGAAAAGATAAATGCCCCCAGGGATTCCACCTACATGGCTGCGCAGATTAGGGGGATGGCTCATAAGCTGTGCAGTGCATACCGGCTAGAAGTGGTTCCCAAGCTTCAAAAGTAAACAAACAGAACAAAGCAAAACAAGGGGGAAAAAAAGCCCCAGGGATCCCACCAGCGTGGTGTCGTGGGCCAGGGGAGTGGTTCCCTAGTCAAACATGGCTTCATACCCTTTCAAGAAGAAGCAAAGATGGCACATGGAGCCAGGTGTTCCAGAGAAAGGAGGGGGAGGTGGTAGAAGGCACAGAAGAAACCAAAAGAGATGGAAAGAAACAATACCAACTCAGGTACCTGGCCAGCGTGGGCAGGGCAAATCTAAGCAGTTGCTTCCCAGCCAAGAGACTGCAGTTGATGGGAACCAGAGGAAGCAGAAGGGAGGGGGAAGGGGGTGGCTAAGAAAGCATATATCACTCGTTACTGGGTGGCTGTCTCCTGCTGGAAACTTCTTGAAGCTGCTTTCCTGTACTCCCTGTCTATTGACCCAATGTGGGTGGGGTGAATACAAACAGCATGGACGCTGCACTACCCAGAGGATGAGCCACTGCAATCAGCCAAGAAACTCAGAGGTAGAGCAGCGGGAGAGAATGGAGGGTGGGAAAGCATGTATCGCTGGTTACTGGATGCTCTATCTCCTGCTGAGAGTTCCACAAAGCTGCTTTCCTGTGCTCCCTGTCTGCCAGTCCCTGACTGGAGTCCAGGGTGTAAGATCTGTACTGCCTTAGCTGATAGGGCCCTCCACACCTATATCTCCTCACTCTGCATCATCTGTCAGCTTCTTATTCCATTTGGTGCTTGGCTGAGTTCTCTAGCTCTTCATTTTCTACTTCAGGTTCCAGAAATGATGTTTGTCTGTGTTTTTCTTAGTTCTTCAGGTCTTTGCTGTGGAGGGACGGTATGGTGCTTCTGTCTATGGTGCCATGTTGGCTGGAAGTCTCCTAAAATGAACATTTTAATGCAAAACAAATCATTTGGAGCTATAACAATAGAAACTGTTTAATAAAATCACAAAAAGAAAGAAACTTAAACTAAGCCAATCATAAGTGGCAGGTGGAACAAGAGTAAATGTCTAACCTATATGTGATTGGCATCCTAGAGAGAAGGGTGAGAAGAATACACTAAAAATATTTGAGAAAGTAATGGCCAAGAGTTATCCAAATGAACTCTAAAGGTTTATATATGAAGATCCAAAAGAGAATTTAAAATGGGATTTAAAAATAGTGGTAATTTATATTTTCTCCCCTTTTTTTCTTGATCGGTTTTTCTAGATGTTTATAAAATTTATTATTTTCCCAAAGAAACTAATGCTTTCTTTTTAGTATTTCTCTACTTTTTTTTTTCCTTTCTAATTCCTTCCTTCCCTTTATTTTGTACTTCGTTTTAAGATTTCTTTCTTCTTATAGTGGAAAGCTAGATCACTGATTGTAAATCTATTTCATTTCTAATATAATATTTAAATCTAAAATCTTCCTTTAAGCACTACTATAGCTGTGTTTCTACACAACTGTAATACATTGTTTTCATTATAATTCTGTATGAAGCAGCTACAAAAAACCCAGGGACCAAAAATCCTTCCGTGACTTCCCAAAATTGGACTAAACGTACAAAACCAGCTCTAGCCAAGCATATGAGATCCACAGTCTTGGGCTTTCATCCCTACAGGGAATAAGGTGGCTATTATAATGCAAAGGCAATTCTGATACTGATCTGACTGTAATCGTTTTAGCCAATTACTGGAAAGACAAGTTTTCCAGGTCTGATATCCCTACCTATGAAACAGAGCCCTCACTAACCCACAATGGGGAAATGAGGGATGAAATTCCACCCAAACCAACTAGCCTCCAGCCATAGGGGTCTGAGGATAGTGACACATACCAATCTGTATAGGTACTTGCATTGGGGGACTAAGGTACAGCTGCAGAGCCCACCCACTAAAGTGCTTTAGGAATAGAGACACACCTACCTCACTGGCACTTGGAGAAAGCCTGTCAGCATCCTGCCCCCGCCCCGCAGTGTAACCCCCTGCTGCTACTAGAATCTGGTGCACACAAATATCACCTCTACTCCTCTAAGTTAATAGGTGACAGTCTACACCACACACTTGGTGACCCAAAATCAGATTCTACTCAAGAATAGTGAATGGACTCTTAGGCTTATATTTCTGGTAACAGCCCAAACCAGCTGGTAATAGCACATAAGTGATTCAAAGGCTACAACAATCAAGACAGCACAATCTAGTAACCCATCTAAGCATCTACGTATACTGAAAGAAAACAAAACAAGACTCACTGAGCAAATATAAAATAAATCACTACAATATCTTAGAGATGGCTCGGAGACAGCAGTCAATATCAAACCACATAAAGAAGCAGACCATGATTGCTTCTACAACTCCCCAGACTAAAGAATCAAAATCTTTCCCAAATGAACATACAATCCTGGAATTGCCAGATGCAGAATATAAAAAACTAATTTACAGACTGCTTCAAGACATCAGGGATAACCTAAAAAATGAAATAAGGCAATCTACAGAAAAAGCCAAGGAACACACTGATAAAGCAGTTGAAGAAATCAAAAAGGTTATTCAAGAACATAGTGGAAAAATTGATGAGCTGCAAGAATCCATAGAGAGACAGCATTCAGAAATCCAAACGATTAACAGTAAAATCACAGAGTTAGACAACTCAGTAGGAAGTCAGAGGAGCAGGATCGAGCAAATGGAATGCAGAGTAGGGGAGCTGGAGGATAAGAGAATTGACACTAATATAAAAAAAAATTAGCTGATAAAAATCAGAAAAAAGAATTAAAAAAAAAAAATGAAGAAACCCTAAGAATCATGTGGGACTCTATCAAGAAGAATAACTTGTGTGTGATTGGAGTTCCAGAACAGGGAGGGATAACAGAAAACACAGAGAGGGTAGTTGAAGATCTGTTGGCAGAAAACTTCCCTGACATCATGAAGGAGGAAAGGATATCTACCCAAGATGCTCATCAAACCCCATATAAGATTGATCCAAAAAGAAAATCACCAAGACATACTATCATCAAACTTGCCAAAACCAAAGATAAAGAGAAAACTTTAAAAGCAGCCAGGGATAAAAGAAAGGTCTCCTAAAAGGGAGAACCAATAAGAAGAAGTTCAGACTACTCAACAGAAACCATGCAGGCAAGAAGGCAATGGGATGACATATATAGAGCACTGAATGAGAAAAACTGCCAGCCAAGGATCATTTATCCAACAAAACTCTCTCTAAAATATGAAGGCAAAATTAAAACATTTACAGATAAACACAAGCTTAAAGAATTTGCAAAAACCAAGCCAAAGCTACAAGAAATACTAAAGGAAATTGTTTGGTCAGAAAATCAATAATATCAGATACCAGCACAACACAAGGTCACAGAACAGAACATCCTGATATCAACTCAAATAGGGAAATCACAAAGACAAATTAAGATTAATCTCAAAAAGAAAAAAATGCTCAAAACTGGGAATCATTCAAGGCATTATGTAAAAGATCACAATAATCAAAAAGAGGGACTAAATACAGGAGGCATAGAACTGCCATATGGAGAGGAAAACAAGGTGATATAAGACAATACAAGTTAGGTTTTTACTTAGAAAAATAGGGGTAAATATTAAGGCAACCACAAAGAGGTCTAACAATTCCATAACTCAAAATAAAAAACCAAGAAAAAACATAATGACTCAGCAAACATAAATTCAACTACTATGAAAATGAGGAATAAACAATTTACAAAGAAAAACGTCTCAGCACAAAAAAGTAGGTGGAAAAATGAAATTGTCAAAACACACACAAAAAGATATCAAAATGACAGCACTCAACACGTAATTATCTATAATTACACAGAATGTAAATGGAGTAAATGCACCAATAAAGAGATGAGAGTCTCAGACCGGATAAAGAAACGTGATCCGTCTATATGCTGCCTACAAGAGACACACGTTAGACTTAGAGACACAAACAAACTAAAACTCAAAGAATGGAAAAAAATATATCAAGCAAACAACAATCAGAAAAGAGCAGGAGTTATTAATTTCTGACAAAATAGACTTTAAAGTTAAATCCACCACAAAAGATAAAGAAGGACACTACATAATGATTAAACGGACAATAGACAAGAAAGATATAACCATATTAAATATTTATGCACCCAATGACAGGGCTGCAAGGTACATAAAACAAACTTCAATAGAACTGAAAAGTGAGATAGACACCTGCACAATTGTAGTAGGAGACTTCAACACACCACTTTCGGAGAAGGACAGGACAATCACTCAGAAGCTTAGTAGAGATACGGAAGACCTAATTGCTGCAATCAACCAACTTGACCTCATAGGCTTATACAGAACACTCCACCCAAATGCTGCAAAGTATACTTTTTTTTCTAGGGCACATGGAACATTCTCTAGAATAGATCACACATTAGGTCATAAAACAAAACTTTGCAGAGTACAAAACTTCGAAATATTACAAAGCATCTTCTCAGACCACAAGGCCATAAAAGTGGAAATCAATAACAGAAAAATCAAGGAAAAGAAATCAAATACTCGGAAACTGAACAATACCCTGCTGAAAAAAGACTGGGTTATAGAAGACATTAAGGAGGGAATAAAGAAATTCATAGACTGCAATGAGAATGAAAACACTTCCTATCAAAACCTCTGGGACACAGCAAAAGCAGTGCTCAGAGGTCAATTTATATCAATAAATGCACACATACAAAAAGAAGAAAGAGCCAAAATCAGAGAACTGTCCCTACAACTTGAAAAAATAGAAAGCGAGCAACAAAAGAATCCATCAGGCACCAGAAGAAAACAAATAATAAAAATTAGAGCTGAACTAAATGAATTAGAGAACAGAAAAACAATTGAAAGAATTAACAAAGCCAAAAGCTGGTTCTTTGAAAAAATTAATAAAATTGATAAACCATTGGTCAGACTTACTAAAGAAATACAGGAAAGGAAACAAATAACCTGAATAAGAAACGAGATGGGCCATATCACAACAGACCCAACTGAAATTAAAAGAATCATATCAGATTATTACAAAAAATTGTACTATAACAAATTTGCAAACCTAGGAGAAATGGATGAATTCCAGAAAAACACTACCTACCTAAACTAACACAATCAGAAGTAAAACAACTAAATAGACCCATAACAAAAAAGGAGATTGAAAAGGTAATCAAAAAACTCCCAACAAAAAAAAGCCCTGGCCCGGACGGCTTCACTGCAGAGTTCTACCAAACTTTCAGAGAAGAGTTAACACCACTACTACTAAAGCTATTTCAAAGCATAGAAAATGATGGAATACTACCTAACTCATTCTATGAAGCCAGCATATCCCTGATACCAAAACCAGGTAAAGACACCACAAAAAAAGAAAATTGCAGACCTATATCCCTCATGAACATAGATGCAAAAATCCTCAACAAAATTCTAGCCAATAGAATTCAACAACATATCAAAAAAATAATCCACCACGACCAAGTGGGATTCATACCAGGTATGCAAGATTGGTTCAATATTAGAAAAACCATTAATATAATCCACTATATAAATAAAACAAAAGACAAAAACCACATGATCTTATCAATTGATGCAGAAAAGGCATTTGACAAAGTCCAACACCCATTCATGATAAAAACTCTCAGCAAAATAGGTATTAAAGGAAAATTCCTCAACATAATAAAGGGCGTCTATACAAAGCCAACAGCCAACATCATTTTAAATGGAGAGAGCCTGAAAGCATTTCCCTTGAGAACGGGAACCAGACAAGGATGCCCTTTATCACCGCTATTATTCAACATTGTGCTAGAGTCCTAGCCAGAGCAGTTAGGCTAGACAAAGAAATAAAGGGCATCCGGATTGGCAAGGGGGAAGTAAAATTATCTCTATTTGCAGATGACATGATCTTATACACAGAAAACCCTAAGGAATCCTCCAGAAAACTACTGAAACTAATAGAAGACTTCAGCAGAGTCTCAGGTTACAAGATAAACACACAAAAATCACTTGGATTCCCCTACATCAACAAAAAGAACATCGAAGAGGAAATAACCAAATCAATACCATTCACAGTAGCCCCCAAGAAGATAAAATACTTAGGAATAAATCTTACCAAAGATGTAAAAGACCTATACAAAGAAAACTGCAAAGTACTAGTGCAAGAAACTAAAAGGGACCTACATAAGTGGAAAAACATACCTTGCTCATGGATAGGAAGACTTAACATAGTAAAAACCTCTATTCTACCAAAAGCCGTCTAACCATTCAATGCACTTCCGATCCAAATTCGAATGACATTTTTTAATGTGATGGAGAAACAAATCACCAACTTCATATGGAAAGGAAAGAAGCCCCAGATAAGTAAAGCATCAATGAAAAGAAGAAGAAAATGGGAGGCCTCACTCTACCTGATTTTAGAACGTATTATACAGCCACAGTAGTCAAAACAGCCTGGTATTGGTACAACAACAGGTACATAGACCAATGGAACAGAATTGAGAACCCAGATATAAACGTCCACATATGAGCAGCTGGTATTTGACAAAGGCGCAGTGTCAGCTAATTGGGGAAAAGAGAGTCTTTTTAACAAACGGTGTTGGCATAACTGGATATCCATCTGCAAAAAAATGAAACAGGACCCATACCTCACACCATGTACAAAAACTAACTCCAAGTGGATCAAAGACCTAAATATAAAGACTGAAATGATAAAGATCATGGAAGAAAAAATAGGGACAACTTTAAGAGCCCTAATACAAGGCATAAACAGAATACAAAACATTACCAAAAATGACGAAGAGAAACCAGATAACTGGGAGCTCCTAAAAATCAAACACCTATGCTCATCTAAAGACTTCACCAAAAGAGTAAAGAGACCACCTACAGACTGTGAAAAAATTTTCAGCTATGACATCTCCGACCAGCGCCTGATCTCTAAAATCTATATGATTCTGTTAAAACTCAACCACAAAAAGACGAACAACCCAATCAAAAAGTGGGCAAAGGATATGAACACGCACTTCACTAAAGAAGATATTCAGGCAGCTAACGGCTACATGAGAAAATGCTCTCGATCATTAGCCATTAGAGAAATGCAAATTATCTTTATAGGAAATTGGGTGACACAAGCAGTTTTTACTTAACTATGAACCTAAGAACTGGCAGTTTGTACCCACCGAGCAGTGCTGTGGAAAAAAGGCCTGGTGTTATGCTTCTGTAAAGATTACAGTCAAGAAAATCCTGTAGAACAGTTCTACTGTATAAAACGTGGGGTCGCTATGAGTCAGAATTGACTCCATGGCCATGTATATTTTTAAAACTCATAATAATAAATGTGTTTCCAAAGTGTATTCAATTGTAAGACACAGTTATTACGGTAAGGAAATAAATACTCTAAGCTTACCCCAACGCCTGTTAAAATTTCAGGAGAAAATGTTTGAAACAGTATCAACAATAAAAACTCAGATATATCATTTTCTTATTGGGACAGGCAAAGTGCATCCTTTTGAACTATATGCCTGCTATTTTCTGTCAGTTCAAAGGAGGTCCC
Organism: Elephas maximus indicus; assembly: GCF_024166365.1. Lineage (NCBI taxonomy): Eukaryota > Metazoa > Chordata > Mammalia > Proboscidea > Elephantidae > Elephas > Elephas maximus. The sequence goes on along the minus strand of NC_064842.1, from coordinate 53,153,108 downwards.
TTGTCAGCAGAAAAAACAAATTGCAAAAAAGTGAGAGAATTACACACAGAGTAGCTATTTACATTGACATGGATTATGTATCATTTTGAGTCTCTCCTGTCCTGAGCCCATATGTAGTGATAAAGTATTTCTGAGTATCAACAAAAAAGGGACAAAAGTAGCTTCAGCCCTACTAGTGTATAGCCTACAGCAAGTCACTTGACTACTCGGAGCTGCAATTTACTGGCCTCAAAATTAGGAATAATATTACCCTCCTTACATGATTGTAGTAAGAATTCACCTAATCACAAACAAGAAATAATATGTGTGAAACAGTATTGATAAAAGTTAGTTGAATTTCAATGTTAAGGATAATGAAATTATTTCTTTTCTCATGGGTACATAACTACCACTTTACTCATTTTCTTCCTTAATTTTCATAAAATTTTATCTTTGAAATGGCTTCTACACTAGCTTTTTTTTTTTTTCTTCCACAAGATTATCAAGTAAATTAATCTGGGGCTAATGTGTCTGAACAAGTAATAAATCTGAAAAAATATAATGGAGACCAGAATATTTTTATTAGTTAAAAAAAAAATAATTGTTTTTCTGTGAATGGTATTTCAAAAGGAATTTTTAAATGCTGGCTTTTAGTTTAACACATTGATAGTACTTATAGTACCCAACTAAGTCATTTGAATTCTATTTTAACTGGAGTTACTGTTGTCTAGCGAAGAATTTTTAATATGACATTGTACTTCTACTGCATAAGAACAAATATTTATTATAGTGATATCAATTTCTGGTTTTTAGGAAACAGCTAAATGCTACAGCTAATAAAGTCAAGCAAAATAACAGCTTTTTAAAATAATTTATCTGGCTGAGCTTATAGAACACATTCTTTGACCAACAGAGCCTGTATACCTGCTATCGAGCTACAGAAGAGTAAAAACTAGTTGATATACAATAATCAGCCATGTGAGTCTAATGATTCCATCATTGTCATCAAATTAAAAATCACTTCTGCCACACACTGCCAGGGCTCAGTAATATTACATTGCTACTCATATCCGGAAGTCATGAGGAACATGAAATGAAAACCAAACCAAACCCGTTGTCATCGAGTGGATTCCAACTCATAGCAACGCTATAGGGCAGAGTAGAACTGCCACTACGGTTTCCAAGGCTGTAAATCTCAGTAGCTCTAACATCCGGCCTTTTGGTTAGCGGCTGAGGGCTTTAACCACTGTGCCACTGGGGCTCCTTAAAATGATGACTCTTGCTAATGTTCACAGCAACTGATGAATGTGTTTTTTTCTTAATTTCTTGCAGTCCTCTGCTGCCGAGGTACTTAATTTGAACTGATACTGAATATCGGAGGGACACTTTTTAGCCAGTGGTGGTAAGAGAACTGTACATCTTTAGTTTGACTTGTTCCTTACAATCTCTCCAGCACCTAGAGTGGACCCCAGCCATGGTAGGCACTCAAAAATTATTTCTTCAATATACGATAGACGTAGAGTAAGAATCTCAACAAATACGAGAATGTAATGAAAGTATTTTTTGACAAATATGAAGACAAAAAAAAAAGGAAGAAAAAAATCTCTTCTTTTAGAGCTAAAAAATATAGTCAATATATATTACAGGGATTTGTTGAATTTTTTAAAAACATTATTGTTGTCCACTAGGAAACAAGAGGATTTTTAAGCTATTAATGTAAATTAGGAAACCCTGGTGGCTAGTGGTTAAGAGCTACGGCTGCAAGTCCGAAGGTTGTCAGTTGGAGCCCACCAGGCACTCCTTGGAAGCTCTATGGGGCAGTTCTACTCTGTCCTATAGGGTCGGAATTGACTCCATGGCAAAGGTTTTTTTTTTTTTTTTTTAATGTAAGTTATGCATACTCCTAATACCTGAGATATATGTTGGCTAATATTTGTATATACTAATGCTACAATTTGTATATACAACTGTGGAGTTGCTGTTGTCATTTATTGTGCTCTTGCATGGCTGTGATAACCATATTGCAACCTCTGCTTCAGAATTAGAAGTTAATCTGAAATATTTGGAGAAATCAACACACTTAATAAAGGAAACAGTAATAGAGAATAGGCTCACATTTAATAAAGAGGGCTACGGTTTTACATTGTAAGGTTAAAGTAAAGTGGAATTTTCATCCATTGCTTCTGGGCATTATTTAGTCATTTCTTTTTCTTTAATTGAGCCAGCTGACCTCTCAGGAATCTTTTAGTATTAAAACTTTATGGTTTTGTGAAAAAGTGATAAATATAAAGGAAAGTGTTAAGAAATAGAAAATCTTGACCCAAACTTTTTTTTGTTGTTCAAGTGCTCCAGCCGTGTGCTCATTTTAAATTGAATTCCTTATATTTTCTCAGCTGTGTTTTACAATAAAAGGTGAAATACCAAATACTCAAAAAATGGGATTGTATTTGACTCGTAAATAATGTTTTCTGTCGTATATAGGAAAGCCTCTGCTCTAGACTAAAAAACAATCTGATTTTTTCATATAAGTGGGAAAATAAGTTTAAAGTCAATGGGCCTGTCCCTCCACCCAAACAAAAATTTAGTCAAAGATTTATACTTTTTTTTTTTATTATTGTACTTTAGATGAAGATTTACACAACAAACTACTTTCTCATCAAACAGTACACACATTGTTCTCTGACATTGGTTAACAACCCCACGACATGTTAACACTCTCCCTTCTCAAACCTGAGTTCCCTATTACCAGCTTTCCTGTTCCCTCCTGCCTTCTAGTCCCTGCCCTAGGGCTGGTGCGCCTCTTTAGTCTTGTTTTGTTCCAAGGGCCTGTTTAATATTTGGCTGAAGGATGAACCTAGCTACTGAGCTGAAAGGGTATCCAGGGGCCATACTCTCAGGGTTTCTCCAGTCTCTGTCAGGCCAGCAAGTCTCGTCTTTCTTTTTGAGTTAGAATTTTGTTCTACATTTTTCTCCAGCTCTGTCCAGGACCCTCTATTGTGATCCCAGTCAGAGTAGTCAGTGGTGGTAGCTAGGCACCATCTTGTTGTACCAAACTCAGTCTGCTGGAGGCCATGGTAGATCTGGTCCATTAGTCTTCTGGACTGATCTTTCCCTTGCATCTTTAGTTTTCTTCATTCTTCCTTGCTCTTGAAGGGGTGAGACCAGTGGAGTATTCTAGATCGCTGCTCATAGGCTTTTAAGACCCCAGATGCTACTCACCAAAGTAGAATGTAGAACATATTCTTTTTAAACTATGTTATGCCAATTGAGCTAGATGTTCCCTGAGACCATGGTCCTCACAGCCCTCAGCCCACCAATTCAGTCCCTCAGGGAGTTTAGATATGTCTATGGAGCTACCATGACCTTGCTTTGTACAGGTTGTGCTGGCTTCCCCAGTGTTGTGTACTGTCTTATCCTTCACCAAAGTTTAGGATTTATACTTTTAATTCCTTGTAAAATTACTTTGAACAAAAAGCAAAATTAGACAATACATCTTCATATATATATACATATATATATATAATGTTATGATAAGCATTCCTACTTTCTTCAAATAGTATATTCATTTGGATTTTTTCTATAAGAATCATTAGAAATATACAGTATGTCAGTTTATAAAAATTATCATTTTTGTTTTGATTCCCAAGTGAAAATAAAGTTGGTTTCAAAAATTGGCCTATAAATATATTTCTCTCTAAATTCAGCTTTTTGATCTAAAATTCCTCTGGAAAGTAAAATCAGGGATATGTTTTTAGCCATTGATAGTTAATGATACATACATTTTATGTAACTTTGATTATAAAAGTCGGTGTTGACCTTGATTGTTTTTGTTAAATGCAAAGCCTTTTCTAATAACCCTGAGAGAAAATAAAAGATAAAAACAGAGCAAAAGTCTAGGAAATCTAATAAACCTTATCATCAAGCTCATTTTGATAATGTTAGAAAAGTGACACAAAACACCAATTGTCAATTTTTTCAGCCTTTACATGTTATTAGAATTTTATATCAATTAGCAATATCCAAAAAGAAATGTAGTTTTAAAATGATAGATAATTGGAAAAAGGAAAACAAACACACACTAATATGTAATTCAGAGAATTTACAAGAGAAGGAAAAGCTTTCTTTATTGGGGTCTCATCTATAATTCCAATCTATTTTTTATTTGCTTACTCAAGAATTTTTTAATCAAGTCTCTAATATCTATCAGTCATTGTTCCTAATATCAAATATACAGCTGTGAAGCAAGACACAAAAATAGTGCTACTAAGGCACACTGGTTAAGAGCTTGGGTGCCGATTAAATGTTTGGCAGTTCGAATCCACCCTCTGCTCCTTGGAAACCCTACTGGGCTGTTCTACTGTCCTTACAGTGTTGCTATGAATTAGAATCAACTCAATGGCAATGGGTTTGGTTTGGTTTTGGTTTAGCAGGCTTCACATTTTAGTGGAGTGTTGATTAAAGTTGAAATTTGAAGGACATGAAGTTTCAGAACTGTATTTCCCCAGTTAAGAATTATAAATAATTACTCTCAGTGTTTTACAAATTCTTTGATTTACTATAAATAATTCTCCCCACGTGGTTTGAGTATATTTATGTAACCTCTCCATGTTGCTTGAGTTGTTGACAGCAGGAAACTGGATTGTAGAAAGAAACCAGAAAGGGGTGGCCCATAGGATGACCATGAAGAGAATCAGGTTAAAGTGCATGGCTTTTTCTGACAAAATGTCAGAAGTCACAGAGCAAGATTCCTGACATGTCCTATTGCTCCAAGTAGTTGTAATGATATCCAGATTCAAGGAAAGTAGACATAGATCCATCTCCATGGGGGGCGGAAGAGGAAGGGAGTAGGGGAGTGTAAAATGATTTGCAGCTACAGTGTTATTAAAGAAATAGAAGTTGCGTTACAGGATTGGAAAACTATATTTATGTTTGGGCCCCAAAACTGGAAACAATTTTTCTCCCTGTGATTGTTTTTAAATTTCCCACTACAGAAGGAATTGTAAGAAGTAGGTGAACAGGATGACCATGACATGACAACACTCTCCCTTCTCGACCTTAGGTTACAGTTACCAGCTTTCCTGTCTCCTCCTGCCTTCTAGTCCTTGCCCCTGGGCTGGTGTGCCCCTTTGGTCTCATTTTGTTTTATGGGCCTGTCTAATCTTTGGATGAAGGGTGAACCTCTAAAAAGAATCAATTTTTAATCAAAACCTCAACATTTCTAGGGCTATTTTTCTAAGTGACCAAAGTGCATTCAAACAGTACAATCTTAATTCTCTTTCACATTTTTCCTACCTGTTCAAATTAAAAAATTAAATCTGCTTATTTGATTTTATATTATCACGCACATGTATAAATATGTATATATTAATAGTTCTTACAAAATAATGTTTATACAATTGCCTAATATTTTTAAAGGTTATCTGATTATTTAGTTTTTTTTTTTAGAAGGAAATTAAAACTATCCAGTAGAAATTATTTTGTATGTTGTGATGCCATGTATTGCTTTTGTGTGTTCTTTCTAGCCATGGTCTTGTGACTTCCACCCAAGTGATTGGGCAAGACTGTGCAGATATGGTAATTGTTGTTCACCAAAGGGATTGGTCAGTTTTGCCATCTCACTGGTCTTGAAATGAGCTACACCAGAGGCGAGAAAAGAGAATCTCACCACCGCCAAAGAAGAATAGTCAGGAATCAGCAAATCCTTTGGACCCAGAATCCCTGCGCTGAGAAGCTCCTGGAACTAGGAGATAAGAGAGAGAACTGTAACAATAAAGGCAGTGAGAAGCAGCAGCAGAGACTCAGCAGCAGAGGCCGAGCAGTGGGTTTCCCGGATCACACCGAGAGAGAAAGCTGAGTGTCTTTGGGCAGATGCCAAGGGCCAGGGAGAGATGTGCCTGCGAGCATGGCTGGGAAGAGGCTGTCCTGATGAAAGAACTGTATTCTGAGTATTCCTGCACCTGAATTGTAACCTCTTACTTCCCTAATAAACCCCATAATCGTGAGTATAGTCTGTGAGTTCTGTGTGGCCATTGCAATGAATTATCGAACCCAGCAGAGGAGTAGAGTTCTGTTGGAGGGATGGTTGGTGCCAGAATTGGTAAAGATGGCAGAGAGAGAAGGCATGTCTGACCTCTGCCTCATAAGAATCAGCCTTGGGCTATTGATCTTGATTATTCTTGCCCCTTGTGAAGTTAGAGAAGATCAGACATTGCCCCCACACTGATTTTACAAACATTATTATTTTTACTATTTATCAATCAGTGTTGATTCATTTGTTAGTCAAATGATTTCTACATGGCTGTTCCCTGCGATTTAAACACTTAACTTTTGGGTTGCAGAATTAAATCATAAGAATAGACTTACATTATATTTACTCTCAACTCATTAGATTTAGTAAATATTTTGCATCAGAAAATATTTCGTATTATAGTAATTATATTATCTTTTCACCTCAAATAACCCACTACGGGAAATTTATTTATAAATTATATCTGTATTTAATTTAATTTAGTCACAGATACTAATATCAAACCAAAACCAAACTGACTAGCATCGAGTTGTTTCCAGCTCATAGTGATCATCTAGGAGAGATGAGAACTGCTCCATAGGGTTTCTAAGACCATAAATCTTTACAGAAGCTGACAGTCACAACTTTCTCCTGCAGAGATACTAACAGTAAACGGGGACATAATATTTATTACTTCATTTTTTTTTCCTTTGTGACTTTATTTTTCCGAAATAATGTTTTCTTCATGACATAAAGACTTCAGTACTTATGATGGAGGTGAATAAACAAGTATCTCTAAGTAAAGAACATTTTTAATTTCAGGTGTATTAGTGTAAAGGGTTAAGGTTATATGAATGTCATCTCTTTATGAAGTACTATACTGTAGTTTTATTTCTAATTACCCTCTGCATCAAATTAAACACTGCATATGGTTATAACATTGATTTCTTAATTTTATGAAAATTGCCCTACCCAACAGCTGGTCTCTTGAACAAATGAATATGTCAATAGCTGATTACAGATTAATGATATAGGTATTCTTCAAAGGTGCAGCAATTTGCATTCAAATGTAGCCTCATAGTAGTTTAGAATGTTTAGTTAAAAAGCAAAATCTTTTTCCTTAAAAAGCTAGAAATAGAACTACCATATGATCCAGCAATCCCACTCCTTGGAATATATGCTAGAGAAATAAGAGCCTTTACATGAACAGGTATATGCACAACAATGTTTATTCCAACACTGTTTACAATACCAAAAAATGAAAGCAACCAAGGTACCCATCAATGGATAAATGGAAAAATAAATTCTGTTATATTCATACAATGGAACACTATGCATCGATAAAGAGCAGTGAGGAATCTGTGAAACATTTCATAACATGGAGGAACCTGGAAGGCATTATGCTGAGTGAAATTAGTCAGTTGCAAAAGGAGAAATACTGTATAAGACCACTATTATAAGAACTTGAGAAATAGTTTAAACTGAGAAGAAATCATTCTTTTGGGGTTACGAGAGGGGGGAGGGAGGGAGGGTGGGAGAGGGGCATTCACTAATTAGATAGTAGATAAGAACTATTTTAGGTGAAGGGAAAGACAGCACACAAGACAGGGGAGGTCAGCACAATTGGACTAAACCAAAAGCAAAGAAGTTTCCTGAATAAACTGAATGCTTCCAAGGCCAGCGTAGCAGGGGCAGGGGTCTGGGGACCATGGTTTCAGGGGACATCTAAGTCAATTGGCATAATAAAATCTATTAAGAAAACATTCTGCATCCCACTTTGGAAAGTGGCGTGTGGGGTCTTAAACGCAAGCAAGCAGCCATCTAAGATGCATGAATTGGTCTCAACCCACCTGGATCAAAGGAGAATGAAGAACACCAAGCACACAAGGTAATAAGGAGCCCAAGAGACAGAAAGGGCTACATGAATCAGAGACTACATCATCCTGAGACCAGAAGAACTAGATGGTGCCTGGCTACAACCGATGACTGCCCTGACAAGGAACACAACAGAGAACCCCTGAGGGAGCAGGAGAGCAGTGGGATGCAGACCCCAAATTCTCATAAGACTTAATGGTCTAACTGAGACTAGAACGACCCTGGTGGTCATGGCCTCCAGGCCTTCTGTTGGCCCAGGACAGGAACCATTCCCGAAGCCAACTCTTCAGACATAGATTGGACTGGACAGTGGGTTGGAGAGGGATGCTGGTGAGGATTGAGCTTCTTGGATCAGGTGGACACTTGAGACTATGTCGGCATCTCCTACCTGCAGGGGCGATGAGAGGGTGGAGGGGGTTAAAAGCTGGCGAAATGGACACGAAAAGAGAGAGTGGAGGGAGGTAGCGTGCTGTCTCATTAAAAAAAAAAAAATTGGGAGTGGGTAGCAAGGTGTATATGGGTTTTTGTGTGAGAGACTGACTTGACTTGTAAACTTTCACTTAAAGCAGAATAAAAATCATAAAAAAAGCAAAATCTTTAACTTATGTATTTAAGTATTTTGTTGATATGAAACTGAATTCTTTAGAAGACAAAGTTTAGAAGAAAAATAAAATGACTGAAATAATTTAAATTCGTGGTTATTGAAAAACACATCTGCTTTGCATGTGATGATTTATCAAGATTAGCTTAAAGAAAATGCTAATCAAATTTGCTTCAAGGCATCAGGAAATACGGTATTAACAGACAAGCTTATAGAGGATTGATTTTTTTTTAATACTTTTTATTGTGCTTTAAATGAAAGCTTACAAATCAAGTCATCTTAGAGGACTGTTTGCTAGCGTTTAAGACCCCAGAAGCCACTCTTCGAAGTGGGATGCAGTATGTTTTCTTAATAGATTTTATTATGCCAATTGACTTAGATGTCCCCCGAAACCATGGTCCCCAGACCCCTGCCCCTGCTATGCTGGCCTTGGAAGCATTCAGTTTATTCAGGAAACTTCTTTGCTTTTGGTTTAGTCCAATTGTGCTGACCTCCCCTGTCTTGTGTGCTGTCTTTCCCTTCACCTAAAGTAGTTGTTATCTACTATTTAATTAGTGAATGCCCCTCTCCCACCCTCTCTCCCTCCTCCCTCTCGTAACCACAAAAGAATGTTTTGATTTTTAGGAACTCCCAGTTACCTAGTTTTTCTTGCCATTCTTTACGTTTTGTATACTGTTTAGGCCATGTATTAGAGCCCCTAAAGTTGTCCATATTTTTTCTTCCATGAGTTTCATCATTTTAGATTTTATATTTAGGTCTTTGATCCATTTTGAGTTAGTCTTTGTGCATGGAGTGAGGTATGGGTCTTGTTTCACTTTTTTGCAGATGGATATCCAGTTATGCCAAGCACCATTTGTTAAAAAGAGTGTCTTTTCCTATTTAACTGTTTTAGGGACTTTATCAAATATCAATTGCTCATGTGTGGATGGATTTATGTCTGGATTCTCAATTATGCTCCATTGGTCCGTATATCTGTTGTTGTACCAGTACCAGGCTGTTTTGACTACTGTGGCAGTATAATAGGTTCTAAAATCAGGTTAAGTAAGGCCTCCCACTTTGTTCTTCTTTTTCAGTAATGCCTTATTTATCCTGGGCCTCTTTCCCTTCCATATAATGTTGGTGATTTGTTTCTCCATCTCATTAAAGAATGTCGTTGGGATTTGGATCGGAATTGCATTAAATGTATAGATCGCTTTTGGAAGAATAGACATTTTTATAATGTTAAGTCTTCCTATCCATGAGCAAGGTATGCACTTCCACTTATGTAAGTCTCTTTAGGTTTCTTTCAGAAGTGTACTGTAGTTTTCTTTGTATAAGTCTTTTACATCTCTGGTAAGATTTATCCCTAAGTATTTTATCTTCTTGGGGGCTACTGTAAATGGCATTGATTTGGTGATTTCCTCTTCGATGTTCTTTTTGTTGGTGTAGAGGAATCCAACTGATTTTGGTATGTTTGTCTTGTATCCCAATACTCTGCTGAACTCTTCTATTAGTTTCAGTAGTTTTCTGGAGGATTCCTTAGGGTTTTCTGTGCATAAGATCATGTCATCTGCAAATAGAGACACTTTGACTTCCTCCTTGCCAATCAGGATGCCCTTTATTTCTTTATCTAGCCTAATTGCTCTGGCTAGGACTTCCAGCACAATGTTGAATAAGAGTGGTGATAAAGGGCATCCTTGTCTGGTTCCCGATCTCAATGGGAATGTTTTCAGGCTCTCTCCATTTAGGGTGATGTTGGCTGTTGGCTTCGTATAAATGCCCTTTATTATGTAGAGAAATTTTCCTTCTATTCCTATTTTGCTGAGAGTTTTTATCATGAATGAGTGTTGGACTTTGTCAAATGCCTTTTCTGCATCAATTGATAAAATCATGTGATTCTTGTCTTTTGTTTTATTTGTGTGGTAGATTACATGAATTGTTTTTCTAATGTTGAACCATCCCTGCATACCTGGTATGAATCCCGCTTGGTCATGGTGAATTATTTTTTTGATATGTCATTGAATTCTATTGGCTAGAATTTTGTTGAGGATTTTTGCATTTACATTCGTGGGGGTTTTAGGTCTATAATCTTTTCTTGTGGTGTCTTTGCCTCGTTTTGGTATCTGGCATATGGTGGCTTCATAGAATGAGTTTGGTAGTATTCTGTCTTTTTCCATGCTCTGAAATACCTTTAGTAGTGGTGGTGTTAACTCTTCTCAGAGAGTTTGGTAGAACTCTGCAGTGAAGCTGTCCAGACCAGGCCTTTTTTTTTGTTGGGAGTTTTTTGATAACATTTTCAATCTCTTCTTTTATTATGGGTCTATTTAGTTGTTCTACCTCTGTTTGTGTTAGTTTAGGTAGGTAGTGTGTTTCTAGGAATTCATCCATTTCTTCTAGGTTTTCAAATTTGAGTATAGCTTTTCGTAGTAATCTGATATGATTCTCTTAATTTCAGTTGGGTCTGTTGTAATAAAGCCCCTCGCATTTCTTATTCGGGTAATTTGCTTCTCCTTTTTTTCTTTTGTCAGTTTGGCAAGTGGTTTTTCAATTTTGTTGATTTTTTCAAAAAAACAGCTTTTGGTCTTGTAAGTCTTTTGATTGTTTTTCTGTTTTCTATTTCATTTAGTTCAGCTCTAATTTTTATTATTTGTTTTCTTCTGGTGCCTGTGGGTTTCTTTTGTTGCTGTTTTTCTATTTGTTCATGTTTTAGGGATAATATTTTGTTTTGTCCCTTTCTTCTTCTTGGATGTGTGCATTTATTGATATAAATTGGCCTCTGAGCACTGCTTTTGCTGTGTCCCAAAAGGTTCTGATAGGAAGTGTTTTCATTCTCATTGGATTCTCTGAATTTCTTTATTCCATCCTTAATGTCTTCAATAACCCAGCCTTTTTTGAGCAGGGTATTGTTCAGTTTCCAAGTGTTTGATTACTTTTCCCTGCTTTTCCTGTTATTGATTTCCACTTTTATGTCCTTATGGTCAGAGAAGATGCTTTTGGATTCTGCTAAGGCTTGCTTTTTGACCTAATATGTGGTCTATTCTAGAGAATGTTCCATGTGCACTGGAAAAGAAAGTATACTTGGTTGCTGTTCGGTGGAGGGTTCTGTACATGTCTACAAGGTCAAGTTGGTTGATTATGGCATTTAGATCTTCTGTGTCTTTATTGAGTTTCTTTCTGGATGCCCTGTCCTTCACCAAAAGTGGTGTGTTGAAGTCTCCTACTATTATTGTGGAGCTGTCTAATTCACTTTTCAACGCTGATAGAGTTTGTTTTATGTATCTTGCAGCCCTGTCACTGGGTGCATAAATATTTAATATGGTTATATCTTCTTGGTGTATTGTCCCCTTAACCATTATATAATAGTGTCCTTCCTTATCCTTTCTGATGGATTTAACTTTAAAGTCTATTTTGTCAGAAATTAATATTGCCACTTCTGCTCTTTTTTGATTGTTGTTTGCTTGATAATTTTTTTTCCATCCTTTAAGTTTTAGTTTGTGTCTCTAAGATGTCTCTTGTAGACAGCATATAGATAGATCTTGTTTTTTAATCCATTCTGCCATACTCTGTCTCTTTATTGGTGCATTTAGTCCATTTACATTCAGGGCAATCATGGATACGTATGAATTTAGAGCTATCATTTTGATGTCTTTTTTTGTGTGTTGACAGTTTCTTTTTCCCACTTGATTTTATGTGCTGAGTATTCTTTATATGTTGTCCTGTACTCATATTTGCTGTTGTTGATTTTATTTCTGCTGAGTCTCTATTTTTTCCTTGTATTTTATTTTGATGAGTAGGATAGTTTGTCTCCTTTATGATTACCTTATTATTTACCCCTATTTCTCTAAATTTAAAATTTTATTTCTTTGTATCGCCATATCTTCCTCTCCATATGGAAGTTCTATGATTACTTTTCTTAGCCCTTCTTTATTATTTTAATGTTGTCTTCTTTTACGTAATAACATCGCTGTTACCCTGTTTTGGGCTTGTGTGTGTGTGTGTATATATATATATATATTGTTTTGTGTTTTTGGATTTCCCTGTCTGGGTTGACTTCGTGTTGTTCTGCCCAGTGTTCTAGTCTTGGGTTGATACCTGATATTGATTTTCTAACCAAAGAATTGCTTTTAATATTTCTTGTAGTTTTGGGTTGGTTTTTATGAACTCCCTCAACTTGTGTTTATCCGGAAATATCTTAAGTTCACCTTCATATTTAAGAGACAGTTTTGATGGATATATGATTCTTGGCCGGCAATTTTTTTCCTTCAATTTTTTAAATATGTCATCCCATTGCCTTCTTGCCTGCATGATTTCTGGTGAGTAGTCTGAGCTTATTCTTATTGGCTCTTCTTCGTAGGTGACTTTTCTTTTATCCCTCACTGTTCTTATAATTCTCTCTTTATCTTTGGTTTTGGCAAGTTTGTTTATAATATGTCTTGGTGACTTTCTTTTAACATCTACCTTATGTGGAGTTCAATGAGCATCTTGGGTAGATATCTTTTCTTCTTTCGCAATATCAGCGAAGTTTCTGTCAACAAATCTTCAACAATTTTTTCTGTATTTTCTTTTATTCCGCCCCTTCAGGTACTCCAATCACTAGTAGGTTATTTCTCTTGATAGAGTCCCACATGGCTTTTAAGGTTTCTTCATTTTTTTTTTAATTCTTTTATCTGATTTTTCTTCAAATATATTAGTGCCAAGTGATTTGTCTTTGAGTTCAGAAATCCTAGCTTCTACTTACTCAATTCTGCTCCTCTGACTTTCTACTGAGGTGTCTAATTCTGTAATTTTATTGTTAATCTTCTGAATTTCTGATTGCTGTCTGTCTGTGGATTTTTCCAGCTTATTAAACTTTTCATTATGTTCCTGAATAATCTTTCTAATTTCTTCAGTTGTTTTATCTGTGTGTTCCTTGGCTCGTTCTGTGTATTACCTCATTTCCTTCCTGATATCTTGAAGGGTTCTGTATATTAAACTTTTGTTTTCTGCATCTGGTAATTCTGGGAATGCACTTTCATCTAGAAGATCCCTGGATTCTTTGATATGAGAGCCTGTTGAAGTGGTCATGACCTGTTTCTTTATGTGACTTGATATTGACTATTGCCTCTGAGCCATCTATATGTTATTGTATTAGTTTATGCTTGCTTACTGTGTTGTAGCTGCCTGCTTTGTTTTGTTTTGGTATACCCCTATGGGTTGCTGGAGTGAACTAGCTTGATTATTTTCACCTTTGGAGCTCTGGTGTCCTGTCCCCAGCTGGCTAGAGGTGTTATCAGGTATATCAGTCTAGGAGTCCATTCAGTTTTCTTGTATGAATTCAGCTCAGTTTTCCAGGTAGCTGATATCAAGTGTGTGGTACAGGCTCTGTCCTACAGTCTTAGAGGGGCAGGGGTGATTGGCGTATATACAAGTATCTGATTGCAGCAGG